>NW_009235686.1:14614-16398 GCF_000690835.1 Fulmarus glacialis
AGTCTAAACCTCCCTTGGCACAACTTGAGGCCATTTCCTCTCGTCCTAGATAAAACTGACAAAGCCTAAACTGACAAAGCCACAGGTCCAACCTTCCTCACATAGCTGGGGCTAAGTAGCGCCTGAAAGAAGGAGGTTACAGGTCCAGGGAGGATACTGTGCCAAAGAGGATCCCACAACACACAGGTTACTTACCATCAGCTGCAGGAAGCGATTAGTTAAATCTGCTTATCCTGCAGCAGATGGCTGCGAGGCTCCCACCCTGCGGGGCTGAGAAATCACAGGCCTGCTCGCCGCAGCGCTGCTGAGGGGCTCTCACCTTCCTTGCTTTCCTGGTTGGCTCGATCTTTCTGCTTCTTCTTGTTGGTGGCATCATCCAAGCCCCGAGACACTCTCCTCTGGCCAGGGGCATTGGTGCTGCTGGACATTTTCAGCCGTTTGGAGGACACAAACGGCCCGCCGGGGTCGGTAATGGAGTCTGGGTCAGGGGTGCGACGTTTTCTTCCTGGCCCAGCTATCTTGGCGACTCTTTGTGGTCAAACTCTCTGGCAAGGAACTAGTGGCCTAAAGAGAGGAGAGAGCGAGTGTGGCAGGAGGAGCGGGTAGAGAAGGCCCAACAGCATCAGGATCCGCTCTCTGCCCCAGCGCTGGGCCCTCCCAGGGCCAGTGCCCTCACACGACCTTCACTGTGGTGTTTACGGAAAGCCCCACACAGCGCTCAGTGAGGAAACCTACCTCATCACAGCTGTTACAATGCTTACTGCCAAAAGCATGGGCTTGTCAGAGCTCCCAAGATACAACCGGGGGTCTTCCACGTGTGGCACACATTAAAAACCTGGAAAGCAATTGTCATGCTCATGGCTCCCACTACAGCAACACCAGCCCAGAGGAGCTGCCGGTGCTAACAACACCCAGAGGCAGAGCTGGGGGCGAGGACATGGGGAGGCCCTGATCTGCAAAATCGAGCCTCTGGGGTCAACTGGGGCAGCTCACCCCATGGCTCAGGGCAGCAGCTATTTCAGTCAACCAGTGCCCCATGTAAGAGGGCAGGAACAGGAGCGAGTAACGCCCTAAGAAGGAAGAAAGGGGAGAAGCCGGAGCAGGCCCAGGACAGTCTCCCATGACAGATGAGAGTGGAGCTCCCTGGCAAGAGGAGAGTTCCTCCCCCTCCGCCCACCAGCTGGGAGCTTAACCAGCAGGATTGCACCTTGTATATTCATCTCCCCGTCGGTTTACAGACAGCACCAGCGGGGCCTAGCCTGGAAACAGGACACCTCTGCTCCTCATGCCCCAGGGAGAGGGCAGGGTGGGCAGGGCAGGCAGGGCGCTCACCCCTGCCCCCTTAGACATGCCCTCCCAGGCAGAGCCAGCTCCCCTACGGGGTTTGGGAGCTGCTGGCCCAAGGGCTGGTCTCGGTTTCACTCTCCAGTTTCACCCTCGGGTGTTTATGGCTTCAACAGAGGAGAGCTGGAACCACCCACTGAAAACAGTCCTTCTCGAGGTGCCTCCATGGAGGCGGTGAAAGCAGAAACTTGGGAAAGCTTCCTCCCCTGCTGCCCCGGCTGCACGCCCTGACCCTGGTAGTGCTCGCCTGTCTGCGGGGCTTTGCTGCGGGGGAGCGGCCCAGCCACACGGATCCTGCCCACCCCCAGTTGCCAGCAGCCTGCAGCAGCTCCCGGTGCACTGATTCACAGCTTATCCCTTATCCTGTGGCCCCATTCTCATCTGAGGACACAGAGCTGAGCCCAACAGCATCTTAGTCTAACACAGCTCCACTGAGCCTG
>NW_009235686.1:16472-18944 GCF_000690835.1 Fulmarus glacialis
AGCTCCCCACACCCTGCCACATCCAGCGGTTGTCCAGCAGTGCCCTCAGGAACCCCCTGTCCTGCCCCCACCCGTGTACCAAGCACAGACCCCACAGCTCCGCTCGGGCACGGCCGGGGGCAGGAGGGAGCTCCAAGGGAGGTGCTCAGTCGGAGGGAGCACACTGGCAGCTCTGCGCTGCCCACTCCATGTCGCTGGGGTGTTTGTGTTCTAGAAACACTCGGGGCAATAAGTAGCCACAAAGGTGGAGTCATAGCCACAAATTGCAAGGGACCCCAGAGAGGAAAGTGGTCCTGCCTGCCCTCACCTCTGGCAAAGCCAGCCCCAGGACAGGCGCTGTGCCCAAACTGTTTCTCTTCAGGCCAATCCACCCTCATAACCAAGAGCCACCAAAGCCAAGCGAAAAGCTCAAGCGCCGAGTCCAGCCCGGCTGCCTGGCACAGGCAACTCCCACCACCCATGGCAGAGGGGCCCGAAACGACGTGGAGACAGGGACACTGAACAGGGCCTGGTATCAGCTCCGGAGAGGCTGAGTGTGGGAGAGCAGTGCCATCCCCAAGCCAGGGAGACACTGGGTCTCCCCGGGACACAGCAGCACCTCTGGCTGCAGAGGGAATGGGAAGGGCCCCTCACAGCAGCGAATGTGGCCGTGGTTCGCAAGGCTGGGCCTCTGACACTGGCAGGCCCCTGCTGCCAGCCACATGCCGCTGCTCAGCTCCAGTCCCCACCAACAGCGAAACAGGTCGGCTACAGGTGCTTCCCGGCACTGTGAAAGCTAACCTGGGCTTGCCAAATGCAGGAAAGTGTTTTTTGCCAAATTTCTTTTGCCTCTAGGATGAAAACCCCCCGAGGAGTGCGAGACGAGAAGCAGCAACTGCTTCATGCAGGGCCAGGCCAAGCTCCATCACCTCCCTCCTGCGCCTCTGAAGGGGTGGCACAGGGTAACTGCTGGGCAGGGTGACAGCAAGCTCCGAAAGGGATCCTGGAGTGCTGAGAAAGGATCATCATCCTCCCAAGAAGGGGTGAGGGGGAGAGCCGGGGTCGCATGTCTGCTGTCACTCCTCTGGGAGAAGCCTGCTGCTCTCACGCCTCACTGAGGGCTTGGCTCCCTCAGGTGCTTTGCCCACAGTTATTTCTAATGGCAGGCAGGAGCCAAGCGGGGCTGGGGCTCTGCCCAATTCCAGCTGCCAGACTGATGCCAGCCCAAGGCTGCTGCAGGCACCGTGGGGTTTCAGAGGAGTGCAGACAAAGCACACATTATTCCCATTCATCTGTTCTAAGCCCTGAGACTTTCTGCCTCTCTGCCATCAGGAAACATGCAGCCAGGAGGGATGTTCAGCCTCCAGGTGTGCAGGGGCACAGAGGTTTTGGCACCGCTAATGTCGGCACTGTAGGAGCCGCTGCAGGGGAGAGAGGGTGAAAGGCCGCCCTGGCTGGATGCCAGGTGTACCAGCGAGAAGCAGCTGATGGGCTGGGCGCTCGTACAAAACCTTATTCAATCATTCTCCGAGCTGGGAAAGCCTGGCCTCGCTGCTGAGAGAGGAGGTGCCTCTTTGCCCTCTGCTCTCCCAGCCTTCGTGCGGGTGCGAGCACCCACGTGGCTGCAGCGCGTACTGGATCAAGATGCCAGCTAGAGCGAAACTGCTTTCTGCCAAGTTTGTCTCACCCTAGAGCAGTTCCCCAACCCAGTTCATGCTGGGGCTGCACAAACACCTTCACTGGCCAGAGGAAAGTGAGAAGTCAGGAATGGGAGCAAGGGGCCAGGGAGAAGGGCCACCCCTTCGCACAGCAGTGCCAGACCAGGCCTGTGTAAATGCTCAAGGAACAACAGAAGGTGAACAACAAGACACAATTTGCCCCCTGTGTTTGGAGCACACTCGCACTTGGCAGGAAGTGGCCCCCTGGTTCTTGCCTGCAGCACCCCTCACTCAGCACCCAAAGGCCTTTACTGGGGTAGCTGTGGAGGAGGTTGTCTATCCCCCAGCCTCATCATTCCACAGACTTCTGGCTCCTCCACGTCCCGAACACAGCCAACAGAAACACTTCCCTTGTGCGCACAAGTACGTTTGTCACCTTCTGCTCCTTGTCTCCCAGGAGGGATCAGAAATCTCAAGGCTCAAGCTCGCCTCTTACTTCAGTTTCTCGGTGTGCCTGACACACAGGCTGAGCCAGGGCAAGCATAGAGCCACTCGGTGCAGACACCCAACCCAGCACGGCCACACATAACGTTCCCAACCCGTGTGGAAATCACCGTGCCCCCAAAGCACCGTGACAGCAGCGAGTCCTTATAGCCGTGCTATGTGGGGAGCCCAGCAAGCCCAGCTCCCCCAGGCCCTGACAAGTCTTTGGGGAAGATGACTCTTGACCAGGCGGCAGGTGGCAGGCCCCCGGCCTGTCCTGCGCTACTGCCCGGCCTCCAGCATCTGGAGAGGGGAAAGGGACGGGGAACGGTACTTCTGCCCAACCGCCCCA
>NW_009235687.1:0-30479 GCF_000690835.1 Fulmarus glacialis
GGTGGATCCCATCCGGCCCCATAGACATGAGATAAAGAACATTTTCCTGCTTGTACCAACTAAAATAGAACATTATCCCCTGTTCCACATGGTGCCTAGTGTTTATTTGCATGAATAGTTTAAAATTCTTAGGTTTATCTTGTTGTTCCACATTTTGAAAAGTTATAATCAATCCATCTAAAGGGTAGAAAAAAATGTACTCACTGTTCTTTTCCAAGTAAAGGTTAGGTTACAATACTATCTGACCTAAACTACTGTTTCTTTAATTCCCTTATTTATGCTTACCTAAAAAGGTACATATTCACCTGTCCTGGTTTCAGCTGGGATAGAGTTAATTTTCTTTCTAGTAGCTGGTATAGTGCTGTGGTTTGGATTTAGTGTGAGAAGAATGTTGATAACACACTGAGGTTTTCGTTGTTGCTAAGCAGTGCTTATACTAAGTCAAGGACTTTTCATCTTCCTGTGCTCTGCCAGGTGCACAAGAAGCTGGGAGGGAGCATAGCCAGGACAGCTAACACAACTGGCCAATGGGGTATTCCATACCTTATGACATCATGTTCAGTATATAAACCGGGGCAAGAGAAAGGAAGGAGGGACGTTCTTCCCAAGTAACATTTGTCTTCCCAAGTGATAGAACCTTGCTGTCCTGGCTGAACACCTGCCTGCCGATGGGAAGTAGTGACTGAATTCCTTGTTTTGCTTTGCTTGCACGCGCAGCTTTTGCTTTACCTATTAAACTGTCTTTATCTCAACCCACGAGTTTTCTCACTTTATTTTCTTTCTAGTAGCTGGTATAGTGCTGTGGTTTGGATTTAGTGTGAGAAGAATGTTGATAACACACTGAGGTTTTCGTTGTTGCTAAGCAGTGCTTATACTAAGTCAAGGACTTTTCATCTTCCCATGCTCTGCCAGGTGCACAAGAAGCTGGGAGGGAGCATAGCCAGGACAGCTAACACAACTGGCCAATGGGGTTTTCCATACCATATGACATCATGCTCAGTGTATAAACTAGGAGGCGTGGTCCAGGAAGCAGCGATCGCTGCTCGGGGACTGGCTAGGCATTGGTCAGAGCGTGGTGAGCAATTGCATTGTGCATCACTTGCTTTGTATATTCTGTTGTTGTTGTTGTTGTTGTTGTTGTTATTACTACTACTACTACTTTATTTTATTCCAGTTATTAAACTGTCTTTATCTCAACCCACGAGTTTTCTCACTTTTACCCTCCTGATACTCTCCCCCATCCCACTGGAGCGGAGGGAGTGAGTGAGTGGCTGTTTGGTGTTTAGTTGCTGGCTAGGGTTAAACCACAACATCACCAAAAAATATTAGATCAGCTTACCTATTCTTTACATAAATGCTGCCTTTTATGTACCTGTCTTACCAGATTTCTTCTTACTGCAGCATTCCTAAATAATTTGGTTTAATATGCTTAGGATCTGCTGTCAACAGAGATAGTCTCTTTAGTGTACTGCACAAAAATATATAAAACTTCATAAAAGGACTATAACATTTAAAGATGTCTGGAATTGTAAGTATTATGGTTGTATATGCCATATTGCATATATATTTCCATTTTCCTGGAAAATCTGTTGCTTATCATAAAAATGCTAAATAGCAGCAATTTTGCTAAATAATATGATGAAATAAGACATTAAGCAGGTTGTCTTGGGTTTGGGGATTTCTGCTTGTTTTGTTTTAAATTAGAATGAAATTTAGTTCTCAAATATTTTAGTATAGGGACTTTTTGATACCGTGTCCACAGTGGGACCCCCAGTACTGCTGCTATACAAAAAATAATACCGTTTTGTTCCAACACACATTCTCAGTGCTATGGACTTCAGTGCAGCTATTTGTTGATTTACATCAGCTGAAAACAGTCCTTTTAAAATGTACAGGTCAGTTTGAAATATCTATGAAAGGAAATATGTAGCAAGTTTAATATGGAAAAAGACTTTTCCATACTCAAAAATGTATTGGGAGATTTCTTGGACTTGAAAGAAAACCACTTTGCACTTCAACTACATGACAGTTTCATCTTTCATAGCTGTAGGTGTGAACAAGCTGACTGGAGGAGTTTGGTTGTTTAATAATATTACACACTGTAATATATCTCAAACTTGAAATCTTTGTGAATTTACTCAATCTTAAATTATTTTTGAATTCTTAAACAGCTTTGAATATGTTACCAAAGGACAATGTGAATGAAGGAGGCCTAAGCAGAAGAAATCAGGATTTGCACCAGAAGATTTTAAGAGATCTACCAACAGAAAAAATATTTTTGAATATGTTACCAAGCAGGGACTACAGGAAGATCCTGAAAACTTTCCACTGCACTAAATTCTACAATCCTGACTTCCACCAGTCTCCCTGGATTTATCTGCAGTATTTATGTATGACAGTCCTATCATCAACAATACCTATACATTTCTGTGGATATTAGTGATGGCTTGCTCTCACCTACCTTTAGCCACCTATGATAAGTGCCAGTTCATACAATCTATCTTTTTTCTTTGAATGTAGAGGCAATCTAGATAACTAGTTTCGAATAAATGCCTAACTTTTAGACAGCTGCAACCGGCTTAGATGAATTCTACCCTCACTATTACAATGCATTTAGTTATATTACCAGAGGGCTCTTTAAAAAAGTCAACTTTAAAATCACTATTAACCGTTATACTATGACATAAATAACTTTAATAGTGGTCTTATTTTTACCTGTCTTCATAGGCCTGCCTATAGATTTCAGAAAAAGCAACTAACAGAAACCCATGAGTAGCAGCAAATCAATCTTTGCAGCTATGTGTTTTTCTAAGTGTTAATTCTGGTCTTTCCATTGACCCTTTGATAGAACTGTCTGGTTCAGGTATCAACTATTGTATTCTAAAATATTAACATATATATTACACCAATGGTGTGCTTATCTTTATTTTAGTTTAATACCAACCTGATGGTTTTCTATGAATGGGTGTTTAATAAGAGGCATCAGAATGTAATATGAACCATCACTGCTTTAATTAAAGAACATTGGCTACATAATGCTACTTAGCTCTTGTTTTTCTCCCCAATTCCATAAAATGATTAACTAGCTTTAGAGTTCCCAATAGTTAAGAAGCTTGATTTAGGGGTTTATGCTGGAATAGATTACATAATTTTATAAGGTGAACAGAAGGAAGTTCTGAAGTTTCCTGTTACAACAGAAAGTGGTTTTAAAGCAAAAAGATTTCTTTCTGAAGTTAGATACCTCACAGTTATTCTTAGAGGACAGAGATGTATGTTAAAAAAAATCCATCCTTACTAATCACAGCAATGAATACCATAATTAGAAGGAAGTCACTGGAGAAGAGTCATAGCCAAAGATGCTTGCTATTCTTCAGGATCGAGGCACATTTACCGAATGGTAGAACCCATCACAACTGCTAAAACTCATTCCATTTTTGAACAGGAGAACAAGGTGGGAAGGAGATGCCATTTCAAAAATCCATTAATCGTTGTATCAGACATTTGGTAGTGCAGGAGACAGCTCAGATTCTGAATAATACTTCAAAAATATAACGACATCCTTTATTCAGCAATGGAAGGAACTGAGGAAAATACTTCAGATAGATTTGACGATACAATAGGTGAAAGGGAATTGATCTACTACAGAGGGGTCAAGAGGTGAAAAAGGACAATGTGAACTAAGGAGGCTTGAGTAGAAGAAATCAGGATTTGCACCAAAAAACTTAAGAGAGCTAGCAACAGAAAAAGAGCTGTCAGACTTTTACGTTTCATATTATAGACCAAAGATTTGTAATTCTCCTTAAACCAGGGCAACAGCAAGTGAAATCAGATGGACCTCACAGCCTTCTGGCTACGTTGTTCAAAGTTTTTGACAGAGAAGCTGTCAGTTCACTTCAAAGATGAACTTCAAATTATTCATAGATACACTCTTTGTTGTCGTCTCAGAGAGAAAGACATCTAACTGCATGGTCTATAAAAATCTAGATAGAAGGAGGGAATTCAGCGATAGACTTTCATCTTGTTCTGTTCACTTCATCACAGCTGAATTATGAATCTGACAATGACTGGCCAACGCATACTTTCAAAAAAACCATTATTGCTCGCAGTTGTGGGGTAGAAAAAGGAAACCAAGACAGTATGCCAGCATGGACGTGCTGGTGACTGAAGCAACAGAGTTCATCTTTCTGAGACTTTTCACAAGACATGCAAATCTTATGCCAAAAATCAACAAGGCAACCAAGGCTGGTTATAGCCTTTTTTCTATAGAAAGAACAAGGACTTCTTAGAGAAGTGGAAGACTTTTTATCCAGAAATTGAAGTTTCCTGGTTCTGATGATATAAAACTCATATCTCCTGCACTGACGGTCACCACGAAAAAGAAGATAGATGTTGCCACTAACAAAACAACACAACCGACATTGCCAAGTTTCATTATGTCAGCAGCAGAAGCAGAACAAGGAATAATAAATTCTTAGATTACAATTAGTTCAGTGAAATATATTATGCAAAGAGCTTCTAACAATTAACCAACACAGGCCAGACAGTGCTTGATCACAAGCTGAGATAACCAGAGAGAAAAAATCACAGTATTCTGAACTCAATATATTAAATTATATTTCCCAGGTTTTGTTCAAATTCCTCCATGAGACCACAATGCTCATAAGACATGAGTCACAAATATCAATTATTCTAAATATGCTTTTAACTAAATATATGGATAGCTAAATAAGACTTTGCATAATCTTATCCTTGCAGTTGATTATTTATTCCTCATTGTTCTGTTGTTCCTTCTCCTAGTCTCCCTTCTCTACATTTATACATTCTTTACATAAACACATTACATGTAGCTTTATTATATGAAAATACAGAGTTATATTACATGAAGATAAATCTGAAGACAGCTCTCTCTCTTTTGTTCTCCTGAGAACCTCCTAGAAAACTTTTCTTGCTAATACTGGATAATAATATAGAGTTACCATGTTTCTGTCAACAATGTTGGTATGGTCAATACTTATTGGCTAGAGAGCAGATTGAGCCTCTGCAGCGTTCCTAGAAATGTACAGTCAATCTAAGCTGTGTACCAGATCCTCATCAATTGATTCTCTAATGTTGAGTAAATTATCTTCCTTCTGTGCCTCATTTTGCCAAATTTCAGACCATGAAATTAAGAGGTGTGCAGGCTTTATAGAGGTATTTCATAAATGTGATTTTTATTATATGTATTTCTATTATGCAGTAAACTGGAAGATAACCCCCTTGGACCAATAAAAAGAGGACTACATTTCATGGCTAGAATGAATACAGGAGAGTAGTCATATATATCATCTGCAATATTTTAGACTTCCATCTGATTTGCTAAACGTTAAAATGTGTATTTGAATTATACTGAAGTCTAATACAAACAATTGCTGCAAACAGCTAAAAATTGCATCTGAGAGTTACAGCTTTAACCGATCATTTTTACTTTCATAGTTAGGTCTTTTAAATTATATTCATAATGGATATTTGTGGCACTGAATTTATAAGGAAATCAAAATATGTTAATGTCAGTCTCAGCCCTTTTTAACATGGCCCAGATTGGATGTCTGACAAAACTGCAATTCTGCCTAATGTGCTTAAGAAATGGGAGCAATAAACATATTTCTGCAGTGACTGTGTAAGGCAGGTTCCTCACCAGTATTTCCAAAGTTGAAGAAGAACCTGGAATCTTTTTTTCTAATGCAGGTGGGGTGTTTCACTGTCTGACATGGCTTTGAAATTTAAATATCTTGGTCTTTCTTCAGAAAATTCTGTATTTCAAGCCTGCTAACTATCCAAGGTCATTAAAGGTTTGTAGGGTGTGATGGGAACTGAAAGCCTTTGAAATTAGACCCCTGATTTAGATACTTAAGTCTACATATTTAGAAGAGTAAGTTTTGATGCCTATAAATACAGGTCAGACCTGCCTAGTAAAAGAAACATTTCAGAGCAGAATAAGGCATAAATACCTTCTTCACCAACTGAATCCAGGATCACTAATATGACCAACCATTTAGTCATCCTAATTAAGATTAAAACTATGATATCTTGGACCACTCCAAACCAATCAGATACCATCAGCTTAAATCACCAGACAGGGTAAGTTAACTCTAAGGGTTTTAAAGTACCCTTTTCATCTCAAAAGGACTGTTTAATGCTAAAAGCTAAGGATCATGTTTTGTCTGTTTAGAGCTGCCGATTTTAGCAGAAATATTCAGTTTCAATGTCAAAAAGTTCTATTGCAATATTTGTTGCCATGGATATTTCATCACAGCTGGGACATGACCAAAATTTGTAGGGGTCAAATCTCAAAATCTGTAAGTTTACAAATTTAAATATTTGCAGTTGTTTAAAACTGCTAAGGAATTCTACATGCATTATTTTATCTATTGCAATACTTTTGAGGCATTATCTTTATTCAAATTAGCTTGTTATACAGTTAAATTTTAATGATAATATAGTATTTTTGCATTTGTGGGTATTTTCCAGCAGAATTAATTTTGCAATGCATGTTTTGCAGAATTAGAAAGCTGGCAGAGAAATAATTTTTAGACAAGAAGGTTATATGATTCAACACCCTACTCTTTAAGTCATGATTTATGTTCCCTATCAAACCATGCACATTGTGAAAATGTAGGTTTCACCAGCAGGGCAACAGAAAAGTTAAAAAACCCTGGCAAACAAAAACCAAAACCCAAAACCAAACCCAAATCTATACCTTTGTTAAAAGTTAGGTGAATTAGAAAAAATTAAAAATTTTCTTGGTATTCTAATATATCTTCAAAATTCATATTTTAAAAAATGAAATCAAGATTTCTGACTTGCCATAATGGTGTATGTCACGATATATCTCAGTCACAAGAACAGGCACACAAGACCTATTAATTCTCTAATATCTGGTTATGCATTGCCTTTTGCTGTGCTACCTGTCCCCTATAACTAATATGCCTACATTATGCGTAGATCTCTTTGCTCTTTTGTCCCCATTTTTTGCAACACCTGAAGTGTTGCATTTTAATACAATACCAAAAAAATGTAAGCGTGATTCTAACCAGTGAAAAGCTGCAGCTACACATAAGGAAATGCTCTTATGTCATTTCAGCAACGCTGAGTGTCTGTGCACAAGACTCTTGTCTCTTACATCTTCTTCATGTGCGCAGTATATATGTGATCATTACAGCCATCTGATGCTAAAATTCTGTGTTTGGGAACTTCATAAAATTCCTAATCTAATTTCCTAAAGAAATTTCCTTTTTTAATTATCACTGTTACTTTTCATATCTTTGTATAAACAGTGGGATTCTGGAGTACCTATAGAGCTGTATGAAATAAAACTCATTGCTCATTACTACACTGACTATATTGCAATTTTATATAAATAGAGTTATCTTACTGATAATTGTTCTCTGCTAGATTTCTCCTAACCTTTAAACTGAAAAGAAATGAAATCCACATTCATTTGTCTAAATGATGTCATGTGCCAGGTGTAATTACTTCTAGAGCAGGTCATCTATGTCTAGAGAAAGTTTATTTCTTCAAAATGTTGATATGAAATTACACTGCACCATTGAGACTGACTTATTAAACAGAAATAGGCCAAAGGACAGCTGCTTGATGCAAGATATGTTCTATATTATGAACGTCAAAGTATGCGACGCTGGCAAAACGTTGGCTGTCCTTCTGCTCTCTAGTCAAAGAGCAAATAAAGGTATTGTTAAAGTGAGAAAGCAAGCTATACACAATTTTAAATTACTTTGTTGTCAGCTTTCCCATATAATTATGTACCCTAGAAACTGCAAAAAAAAAGTAATCAAAACATTTACACAGAATTGGAACTGTGGATTACTAGAAAACAAGTTTTATCAGCAAGAACGTGGCTGAAGGATTTTAGAGAGCTTTGTCTCTCCTCAAGCTGCGTTTCATGCACACCAAGAAGAATGGATCTCAAACTCCAAGAAAACATAGGAAACAATTTTTATTATCATACTTCCACATCTCTATTTTTTAGTAGGTATTCTAAGCCATTCATCTGTTTGCATAGTTGCTAAAGAGTCCCATGCCTTCTCTAAGCTGCACATTTGTCAAATTCCCCAAGGCAGGAGGGAAAACTTTAAATATAGTTCCCTATATTTAAACCTAAATAATGTAAGGAAAGTTTATCCATTTTGGTTACAAAAATATATACGACATGAATAATAAGATCAAACTGCTGCACAGAAACTGTTTCTGCGGATATCAGTGAGACATGCGTGTACATAACAGCTGCAGAAATAGATTCCTTTTGCAAATCTCGATAATTTACATTCCCATAATTACTATGGCATCTGATCACCTCCATTTCTAAATTCTTTTCATTTCTAAGGATGTGACGGACAGTGAAATTCTTCTGTCAGTTTGGTCTATTCATTTTCTGTAAACAAGATCTGCTTTCAGAGTTCCTGAATGGATGTCAAGTTACCTAACAGCAGTACACCATGGAGTAACGCATTTACCTGTGTCTACCCTGGAAGTATGCATTGATTTATTCTGCTTTGGTTTCCTTTGGTAAATTAAGGTTCTGGAATGCTTTTCTTCAAAACACTGTTGACTTTTAAAATTCCTAATCACAACTAAAGCCTGAAAAAACTTCTTATGTAAGTATATACCGCTGTTGATCTTTTAACTGAATTTATTTTTGGCTTTAGAGATCTGCAAGTAAGACTTTTGCTTAAAATAAATGAACTGATTAGCGAGTACATTGACAAGCTACTGCAACCTTATTTATTAGTTAGAAAAGAAAAATGTGATACTTTTTTAATTTAAAATTTTGACAGCTGGATAGAATTGTGAGCGGTATTTTGTAATAGGCAAACACACGGTTTATTTATAACAATACTACGGCCATGGTGACATACCGAAAGGAGCTGATGTAAGACTCCTACAAACCTTTTTCTGCAGCCATCAAACCCTGAAAATTTTAATGTACTAAACAAACAGAAGTTAGGAAATGCCTGGGTTATTAATATATAGAGTAGATAAAATTACAATATAAAAGATTAATTTAAGCTGGTGAATCTGCAGGACTTCCTCTGGGGTGACATTTTTTTGTCCCCAGAACCTCCCTACTTTGTCAGCAATATTTAATTAAGGAAGTTGAAAACAACTACTTTGATCCCACTGGTAAGAAAAAAACCCCTAATGTTACTACTTAGTTTTGCTGCAATAAACTAGTCACAGCATTTATACATTTCAGAGTAACTTGCTAGGAACAGGCCAAGGCACATCAGGAACCTCCTGAACTTGGCAAGGTTTCTATGGATTTGCTAAATTTCAGCGTATGTCCATTCCATGAACTTGTAAATTTTTGAACACATGTAATCTTCATTATCCACAACAGGTGTGGCTACAAACTGCATTCTGATTTATTTTGAACCTTCCTTCTGCCAGTTTCGTCTGTTCTTGCATTGTTAGAGCCACTGCACAATCCCATCCACATTCATTGTGCTACTCTGGACTTGACAGACCTTTCTCATACCATACTCATCTTTTTTTTCCAAGATAAAGATTCCTGCCTTATTTCACGATTTGTTATATGGAAGATATTCCATACTTGTAGTCATGCCTTCTGCCTTTCTGTGAATCTCTCCATTTCAACAAGAGTTTCCAACCTCTCTGAGGTATGAGAAGCAGAGCTGTATGTTGTATTTAAATACAGGCAAGGGATAGATTTATGCAAGAACAAATGTTATTGTTCTGTTTTCTATTCCCTTCCAAATAATTCTTAAAAACACTTTCCTTGTTCAACTGATAATGGAGACTGAATTGCTATTTTCATTAAATCACCTATTACTATACTAAGTTCTTACTCCAGACCAGTAATGGTCTATTTAGACTTATAACTTCATATGCAAAGCTTTTTTTTTTCTCCAGATGCATTTTTTTTTCACTAATTTACAACGAATTTCATCTGCCATTTTGAGTCCAGTCACTCAGTCTGATAAGGTTTTTGTACATTTCTAAGACCAACTTTCACTTTTAATACTGTGAATAATTTAGTACTATTAACAAGCTTTCTCATCACACTGCTTACCCTCTTTTCCAGCTCATTTGTAAGTATGTTGAATGCCACAGTCCCAGCAGAGATCGTTGCACTTTTCTGCTATCTTTAGCCTTTGAGAAAACTAATAATTTATTCCTAATCTCTGTTTCTTGCCTCTTAACCAATTACTGATCCACCATTTTCATGTTCCATATTCCACATTCTAAGAAACAATTAGTTTCCTTAGAAACTTCTAGTGAAAGACCTTGTCAAAAGTCTTTGGCAACCCAGGCAAGCTCTACCAGCTGCATCATGTTTGTTGATCCCTTCAGAGAGATTCAACAGGTTTACAAGGCAGGGCATTGCTATAAAACCGTATTAATTTTTCCACGGTAAATCATACACATTCAAGTGTCCCATAATTCAATAATTACTTTATTGTAATTTCCTAATTTTGACAGTACACATCTATGGTTTTTTGGTATCTTAAACCCTTAAGAAAAATGGTATCCCATTTCTACTCTCTAATCACCAGTTAACAAGAAAGCTTAAAGTGAAAGGTTTCACATCACTGATAGCGCTTAACCGTTTTTGTTCTTAAGCTCCTTAAAACTCAGAGTGGATACAATATGGTGTTGGTGACTGCTAAATGTTTATTTGACTGTTTTTCATAATCTCTTTTACAGACGCTTTGAGATAAATCCTCCAATGGGTCCTGCAAAGAAAAGTTCTGGCATGGGAATTACCCCAATTCCTTCCGTAGCTAAATTTTAATGTACTAAACAAACAGAAGTTAGGAAATGCCTGGGTTATTAATATATAGAGTAGATAAAATTACAATATAAAAGATTAATTTAAGCTGGTGAATCTGCAGGACTTCCTCTGGGGTGACATTTTTTTGTCCCCAGAACCTCCCTACTTTGTCAGCAATATTTGCTTCATCCATGGTGAAGCAAAAGGAGAAGTTAATGAACCTTTTTGGGCTCCCAGTGTTTACCTAAATGAACTTTTGTTTATATTTTCAAGCAAAATTGCAACTTGTTTATTCATAATTTTTAAAACCTATCAGTTGAGTAATTTGGAAGCAAATCAGCTATCAATTCAGTTACTTTGCAGAAATGATTTCTTGCAGTCAACAACTCCATAATACAGTTAGTAGCCAAGTTGACAAGAAGCCAACAGGAGTCCTTGGAACAGTGGTACTTATTCAGAAGCAGCTTAGCTCCAGAAATACAATGTTTATTCCCAAGATTAACTTGTCACTGAAATCGCCTAAACAGCACAACAACAAAGGTATACTTCTACCATCGTTTCATCCAGAAATTAAGGCTAATATGTAATAACATTTTTGTTCCCTGGAAAAAAGTATTGGAAAAGCGAAGGTATTACATCCTCATTTAAAAATAACCAATCCGTTTTTATGAGTTCCTGACAACGCTGAAGAGTTTTTCACCATGCTAGGCCTTGACTACAAGTCTCCATTTAATCCATTTCCTTGACAAACAGGGAAGTGTGAGGCAGTTTTAATTGACTTAGAGATGTTACACTTCCATTTCCCTTATGTGCCACTCACCTCTTTACTGTCTCCCTCTTTAAATGTCAGTCTTCCCGGGAGAATGGGATGTCTCTCTGCTGTTTGTAGTGCTACTGCCCGCTAAACTGGTGCTTGGGAGGTCACAGTTTGGGAATGGAGGACAAGGACTCTTACCTGCTGCTTCGGCAACATCTGCAGTTGAAACGTTTTGGAGGTTTGAGTGCACTCTGAAGGTCACAGCTGGTCCCAGCACGCTGGAAGAGATTATTAAAAAACGTAAGATTCATAATCAAGAGACATGGCATAATATTGCTTATCAAAATAGGTTTTTAAGGAGAAACTATTAAGACACCATTTAGCCCTCTTCCTTTTGCTTCATTAGCTACATCTGCATACATTTTTATACCTCTTGTGGTTTCTTGCGTGTATCTTGGGCCTGCCTGAAAGAGTTTCAATGACGTTAACTAAACTTCAGAACACTTCTGTAAATACTATTGCTATTATGAAAATGGCAAAATGGAGGCACTGAAATTGTTATTCTCCCAAGTACAGCATAAACCATCACTAGAAATCAGCATCCAAAGAAGACTACATGTAGTTTCAAATTTTATATGCCTAACATCAATACAAGCTTAGTCCTGTTGTCATGACTGTAAGTCAGAGGGACAATAAAGAAACTCCAAATATTTGTCTTGATCATATTCTGCAAGAACATGTGTGGGGAAAAGATTTTGGACATATCGGATCCAATGGCTGATTTTGACCAGAAAGATACCACAAAGTATTTATCTTTTAACAACAGAGGTAATCACCTCTTTGAATAACTTATGAAGGGAAATGGTTGCCTCTGTGGTGACCTTTTTGGGTGTAGTTTGATGGCCCTTTATGGCAAAAAAATCTATAAGGTATTTACAGAGGAAGGTACTGATTAGCTAGATGAAGAACGGCAGAGTAAAGTATTCAGGGTTTCACAAAAATTTTTCATTGTGCATTTTTAAAGAAAAATAAATCTGTATATGTAATACTGCATGCATTCTCCACCCATCCCAATAATATCCAACTTGCATGCACACCTGATGAAAGGAATAAAGAAATTTCAGTTCTGATATCCTTAAAAAAATACTAAAGTACATATATATGAAAAAAAAAGAAAAACACACACAAATATAGTAAATGTATTTTTGAAGAAAATTTCCAAGTAACAAGAGACTGTAGAAAGTGTAATAATTTACAGAGGAGCAGAGCGCAAGGGCTCAACAAAGACGAAAATTGGCACTGGTATAAAAGTTAACTTACGTACTGTGTAGTATGTGAGTTCCTAAGTTTTTATTATTTATACAACCAATGAGAAGAATTACATTTATACTATGAGTAACAACCCTGCTTAAATGGTGAAGTACATTGGCTAGAACCATACATGTAACATGCTTTGACCTCCTACAGCTATGGCTTTTGAGAGAATGAAGTCTGAAAAATTGCTGCATGAAAGAAATAACTCGAAAAATATTTTTGTTGCAGGGCTTGAAATGAAGTATTAAATTATTCTTTTACTAACCTGTTAATATTTTGCATTCATACAGCAGAGAGCACTTAATGAAGTGTGCTTAATTGCATCACATATATCCTAGACAGAAATACCTTTAAACTTTTTCCATTTCAGGAAGAAAAAACCTGTTATTAACCATAAGACTTTGCTTCGAGGTCACAAAGGGAATCAGAGTAAGACTAAGAAGCATCCTTTCAATCTTTTACTAGCAAAATGCATTGTGCACATTTTATTCTGGAGTTAATAGGAACTATCATTAATCAATCATTTTTCTCTAAATACTCTTCAGGAGGGAGAGGAGAAAAAGAAAACAGAGAGATTTTATTGCTAAAGGACATTCCAGATGCCAAGTCATTAATGTACAAGAAATGTATTTTAATAATGTTAGGTAATTGTAAAGCATTTATCAGCATCATTTAAATAATATTTTAGGCTATAATACTCAACAATTGCAAAGTATATCTTACTTGAGATAACTGCTTTACAAAAATTCAGGCCATTCCCCGATTCTGTCACTAACGCTGAGATAATCAACCATAAAAGGCACCTGGGAGTTTCATGATACCATACTCTGAATATAACTAATCTTGCACTGTCCTTCTTTCTGCATTGCCAGTGAAAGAGAAATGATGATTCCTCTCTGGCTGCTCAGACATTTACAGCGTAATTAGCAGTCTGCTTTAAATAAAAGCAGTATACAGCTGTCCCATGTCAAAGACAGGGTGAAAAAAAAAACCTTTACGTATTCCACCCAAATCTGCACTGCATAGTCCATTATAGCTGAGAACCTGGAACCAACGCAAACTTTCAAGCACAGTGTAGTTACACTTCGGCTTTTATCAGCAAAGACATAAAAAGTTTCCTCCCCTCCTTCCCTCGCCTGAGTTTTTTGCTTCTGTCTCTGGCCCAGAGCTCACTGCCCTCTCAGCTGTCCTCCTGCCCTGCTCACTGCAGCTACGCACTTCGTGGCATCATTAAAACCACACAGATTAAAACTGGATCATTCCAGTGATCCAGGCCGGGCAGTGGGAGGCAGGGATTTCAGAGGAGTGAAGCCTGGCAGGGACCGTCGCACTATTCTCTAGTGACTCCACCTGGGTAATCCAGGAACACAGCAGGATCCGAGTCGTGCCCGTGTGTATGCATTGCCACAAGCACTGTCATTTCCCCTCGCCGCTGATAAGAAAATGTAGGGAAAAGGGTGGGAAAAAAATTCCTTATGCAAGTGGGATGATATTGGGTTGACACAATTCTTTTGCAGGAAAGAAGAAATCTCAGAATCATTTAAAACACCCACTCATATATTGCTATGTGGGATATTGTTTTTCTCTACTGTAGCATTTGAATGCTTGAACATAAGGAATCACCTGAGCACCACATAAGCACAGCTTCACTAGGAATATTTACAAAATACAGAAAATAAAGCAGCTCTTGTCACAACTTTTTGCACATTGGTATTCTTCTGTTTATTTAAAAGCAAACAAAAGACCTTGAGATTACTTGGTCAAAATTGCATTTCTGCTCAATGTTTTGGGAACTGACTGCTTCAGGAGCTCATAAAATGAGATTTTTCTCATGGGGGGCTTCTGGCAAAAGCACTCAATAAATAAACATTTCAATAACAATAGATGCTCTTTGGGGAATTCCTCACTGTTGGAGGAATTATGTGTTGGACGAGAACATTTAAACAAACCCAGTAATTATTTGACTGCAAAATATTTTTTAAAGGACTTTTCACAAGAGGGCAACCAGCCTGAGAAAAGGTTCCAAGATGTGTAAAATGCACCCCTGATACTTCCTAACCAGGAACTTTAAATTAGATAGATAAGACTGCTTTTTCGTGCGGCTGTCAAACCCTCTGAAGCCTAGCTAATATTAATGGCAATTGTCTTTACATCACTCTAAATACGGAGGCTCACTGAAGTGCACATGATTGTTTATGACCTGATGGATTGCAAACAAACCATTCCCGCAGATCAGGGAGGGTGCTGCCGTTAGCAGAGGCATCCCTCCCGGCTGGCAGGTTACATCAGCCAGCACTCAGCCAGCTGTGTAGGCAAAAGCAATCAGAAATGTAAGCCACTATGTCCAGGCTGAAACGTAACCCACATCTAAGACATGCCTCTGCTGCAACTGAGATTAAAAATGTTAGGTAGTAACACTTTTAATCTAGAAAGACAAATTTTATATCAGATTTTTTGTCTATTTTTTCCCCCCAAGCTGTATGCCACTACAATTACACCTATGTAAATTTGTAGTTGAATCTTGTGACATAAGTGAACTTACACCCACCTAAATAAGAGAAGACTTTTAGAAGGCATCTGGACTATACTATTATACCGGCAATTATCATTTTTTTCTAAAACTTTGTTATGATGTTTTTTTGAATAAAGGTAGGCAGGTCTGGCTTCAAGGCTAACAAACAGTGACTTCTCCCCACGCAAAATGTAATGTCTGTTGCAATGACCTGCTAAATTTATTACTTGAAATTTACTGACTAATTACCCCCTCTGTTGGCTGTCACAACTTCTGTTTTTTTTTTTTAATTTCAATAATGTTGCCTTCAGCCATAATAGGTTTTTTTTTAACAAAGACATTCAAAGCATATTGCAAATTGTCACCCTTATGCGCTGTTGTCTTATATTCTGTTTACTAGAGATGAAATAATTACAGTGTTTATACCAAAATGACTTGAAGGTTGATTGCTGATTTAATAATATCCCCTCCCCTTGGGTTTATATTTCCCATCTGAAGGTGGGAGGGTGCACAACATGCACAGAAGCAAACAATATTCTTTGTGTAAAATAAAAGTATTTCCTTTCATTAATTGTTTTACTGACTAATAACATTCTTATTATATTTTGCCTGTCAACAAATGAATGATCTGAATAAACAGAGCTGGAGAATGATCAATGTGGCAAGGTCCATATCACTTTCCAGCCGTAGGTTATAATTATATTTATGAATGACAGGATTTAAATCTCCATAAATTATGTACCAAGCTTTGCATGCTTGTTCTTCTCCCTCATGTGTGTATACTTTAGTATTACAATATCATACAGAAGGTTTACTGTGAAATACAGTCACAGTCTATCATACCCCCTAGTGGAAAAGGATTTGAGAAACAAGTGCCAACATGGTTATGTGAAATCTTGAAGATGAGACACAGAGCTGATGCCAGATGGAAATGAGTTGAGGTTGCATGGCATTTAAAAAAAAATACAGGCAGAGTGCAATTTCTCAAGATTGGAGGAAGATGAGGAGATTAGGATTGGATATTTCCAACATTAAACATTCTCTTAATGACCCTATTTCGTAAAACAGAGCTTGCCTTAATAAAGCTTAGATTTGAAATTAGAGTCACCACTTGTCTATATGTTCATTTCAAAATCCTTTAATCTCTGGAGGTTAAGAAAAGCAATTAGTAACGCTCCAGAGGATTGTGCAAAGTAAATTTTATAGCAGTGAAGGTAATTGTCTCAGGAACTGTTTGGTGGGCTTGAACTAATGACTTGCAATGTGTACACATTTCTGTGCTTACTATGTTTAGGAATTTGAAGCATAAGTCCATTGTTTATATTGCACTGAAGACTCCTTTTCATCTTCTCAATTTTGGAAAAATTAAAATGCTTATACTGCTGTAAATGTGTTATATATTTTATATATAGGTATATAAACATACTTATGTCTAATCAAATTAATGGGAAAAAGCACATGACCAAAAAAGGCATTTTTGTAGAACAGTATGTTTATATGACACGATTCACAGAGCAAAGCAAAGGCAGACAATTGCAGCTGGTCATTGTCATATAATACATAAATGGATTAAGAAGCGTACACTGGCTATTTTTTTCCCCTTCTGTTACTTGGACCAGCTGTAAATCCATTGACCACTTGATTCAGGTTTCACCAACATTTTTGACCAGAAATGTTGACCAAAATTTATTTTGTGAAGCATTGTGTCATACTCAATTTATATTACATAAGCAGGTACCTAACTAAACTTCAAAGATTCAGGAACTCTGTGAAGGATGTATTGTGCTGACCTACTACAAAATAACTTCCCTGAACTGTTGAGTAGAGAATATTGATCATCACCCACACTTAATACTAAAAAGGCACCCATCTTTCACTCTTTATTATCTTTACTGTTCAAAGATTTCCTTCATTTTGCACCTGAACTAAACAAATGTCAATGTACAGCTCTATGTATTCTCACATTTCTGTTGACATGTATGTACTCAGAGCCAGTGATCAATTAAAAAATCTTTTTCTGTTTTAGCAAATTGAGATTCTTGAGCCCTTCTCTGGAAACTCTTAACATGCTTCTTAAATTGCAGAATGACACACAGTGTTCCACAACATGCTGCAATACAGCTGAAAATATGTTATCTATTCATATTTATATCCTTTATATAAACTAAGCATGAACTGTTTGCAACATTGTCTACAAAAATGTGGTCCTGTACTAAACATATAGCTAGCGTTAGAGAGAGTAAGTTAAAGATTTGTTGTACTAACATCACACCTTATGCCTGACAATGACCAGGTACTAAAGATGAAAAAGCAAAATCCCTGCTAAGGGAAAGACATTAATTGCAGTGCTCACCAGTTAGTGGTTGATTTTCCATCACCACTTGCATTTCATTAGAGTGGTTTACACCATGCAGCCGGGTGAGGTGCAACAGATAGAACACAAAGATTAGATAGATTGACAGTTTTGGAGAAATCACATCTTGCAAATGTAACTACATGGAAACAAAACTTAGCTCTGGATTTGATGGTTGTAGCTCAGACTCACCTCCTCAAGCTACATCTACAGCCTTCATAAATCAGGTAAATATTTGGACACCTCGTACTGCCCTCTTCTCTCCCCTTGAAACGATCAGCGCTGCGGAGTGACTTCATGGAGCATCGTTTCAGGGAGAGAGAAGAGGGCACTACAAGGTGTCCAAATAATGAAATGTATTCTGACTGACACACTACTGCCATTAGAATAATTTCAAGAGTAAAGTCACAGAAAAAGGATGGCTGGTCCAGAAAGGGATGCTTTCCAACAACAACAGCCCATTTTTGGTGGGTCTCTGATACAAACCAATACTAAATTATGGACTTTCAATTATTTTACATTAATCATTAATTTTATATTAATCATTTAATCTATATGAATCAAAATTGTCGTAAGTACACTGATACTAATTTACAGTGCAAAAGACAATGAAAAAGTATTTTAAAGATTTTACAACTCGCTTCATCTCAAGCAAAGATTATTTTGCTAAGCCTGCAATTTAAATGATTTAAAAAACAGACAATGCTCAATTTAGAGATTGATGCTACACTCAGTTTGTCCTATTTTTATTCTTCACAAAATGCAACTTCTGATGATTACTCAATATCTATGAATAATTTGCAGAGTTTTAAAATAATTTTTCTATTAATCTGTCACAAGCCATGAAACTTGACATTTTCACCACGCTGAGTACATGAAAGTTGCCAGCTATGCCTGCCATGCAAATAAGGTTCTTAATTACAGTATTTAAAAGAACAAACCATACAAGTGCTATAATTTTTTACAGCAAAAGAGTGTTTGGACCCTGAGAGAGTGGGAAAATGGTCTCAAAATGCTGCTTATATGTACAGTGATTTTTCTTTCATTCCCCAAAAATTAAGCTAAAGGATAAAAACGTTATGTCATTTAAAAAAAAAAAAAAGATAATTGTATTCTATTTATATTTCCATTCTTCTTCTTTATACCTTTTAGTAGTCTGCCTGGTACACAAACAGCAGACAGTTTTAATTTTTAGCCAGTAAGCATTCAATGCATTTTACTGACTTCAGGTCTACTTACCCTCTGCACACCTGTGTGTTAATAGAGTCTGTTGAAATCACGTGTAAAATTTGTCTACTGGGATGATAGTCACCTTATGCCCAGTTTGCACAAGTGACTTCCAATAATTAATGAAGAGCATGACTCATGTGTTAGGACTTTTGCAGAGGTAAAGGTTCAGCATGCTCATAGCTTCGATAGGAGCCAGGTAGGACACAAATTTCTTTGATGAGGATTAGGCAGCACAACCAAAGACCAAAAAACCCAAACTTTGCTACAGCCTCAATTCAAAAAGCTACAAAACTCTGAGTGTTACAACCACAGCCCTTCTGCTTGCCCTCTTAAGAACCTGTTGGCTTCTCCTTTAGCTCTGAGGAGACCAACTAGAAGATCTGTTCTTGAGCTTCCCCTGCCAGCTGTGAGGGAGAGACATTTGTTTTGCAAAGAAGGCACTGGAAGTGGGAATTTATTGATTCGCACCTACAGATATATATTTGCTCCAGCTGCCTTTATGGCTCCTAAGGAATACAACCCTTTCCACAGGTAGGTTGTGGTGCAGCTTGTAGGCCTGGATATGCAATATTTACTGGCTAGGGTGTGAAAAAATGTGCAGAATTATTTAGCTTTTTCAGCTGGGTCAGCTGGTCTGCAATATTCATGCAATCCATCTATCCGTCCAGCCAGGTGACAAAGAGAGAGAAAAAAAGTGTGTGTTTGTGTATGTAGGAGAATCAGGAAGCCAAGGGCAGGAGGATCAAGAAAGACACAGACATAAGATTAATTTTCTATATTTCTTATAAGGGTCTGTTCTTTTAAAGAAATCTCTACATGATAATCTTTCCCCATTTCTAACACTAGTTATTCTATTTGTGGACCAAGCTTTAGTTCAAGAGTGAGAATCACAGTTCTCTGTTTCTATTCTCATATCTGTCACCAAGTTCTGTACCATCTTAGGGAAAATCAAGCAAACTGTCTTGAGTTTCAATTTACCCATCTGTAGAACGGAAATGATTACCTGTTAATAATATGTGAAATGTTATATAAATTAAATGCAATGGCACACATTGAGTGACTTGCTTGAAACAAAGGAGTATGTCCTGCCTACCCTATAATATTATGAACTTTAATTTTATTAAAAAAGGAATATGATGGCATTCTCAGTCACACAGAGGGATGAGTAGTAGAGAAATATGAAGTTAAAAATGGATAGATAAACTTCAGAAGCTCACTTATCTGTAAAACCCTTCTCTTGAGCAGGGACCTATGAGTACATGGAAATGTATCTATAACACTGGATTTCATTCTGCTTTTGATTACAAAGGTGCAAATCCTCTGATTTAATGAAATGAAACTTTGTAAAGGAAAGCCAAGCTTCGCACATTTTTATTTATAAGAGTCTCCCTAGATTTTTATGGTCTTTCTGTTTTGTCACCTAGAATTCATAAAATGCTGCAGGCCAAAATCCTTCTTGTTATTTTAATATATTTTTATATTTTTCTAGCAGGAAAGTTACAGTGGAGAAGGCAAAATGATCTCGGTTATATGCACATTTATTAAACAAAAGCACACAAAATATATTATACCTCAGGGGAAAAAGCCACAAGACTAATGTAATGCTAAGGTTGAGAAATCACTCATTTTTAAGTAAAGGAATGCATAGTTGAAACTTCCACCTTATTTTTGTTGCCTTAGCCTTATTCCTTTAAAAATTGATGCATCTTTATATTATAAATTAGTTGTCAAATAAGACAATATGTACCAGAAAACACAATGTAATTTCTTATAAAAGCCTGCATGCAATGAGTTACAGCAGTACATTTTTTAGACAATTTGTTTTCCACACTCATTAAATCTGTGGAAGAAGTCAAGTTTGAATAAAAGTGGTTCCATTATTTCTGAGTTATGCTTTTATAACATTTTAAACAAGATTATGCCAAATAGCCTTAGTCTGACAAATATTGTTCAACTTTTTTGAAAGGTATATCTTTTTATTGAGACCAAGCATAGCACAGTTCAAATTGAAATGAAAATGTTGCTTAATTTCTGGACAACAGATGCAATGGAAATAAAAATTCAACCTATTGCTAGTTGATACTACAGCACCATAAGGAGAGCAAGATGGACTATATGTTTTTTCATAAGCACAGTATGAGAACATTCCTCTCAGTAAATCTAAATGGCATAGATGGCAGAATCTAGAATCTGCCAATCTAGAAAAAACTCAGAATATTAATCCACAGGTGTTCAACATGCAACACAAGAAAAGATTAATCACACTAAATCAAGGAGAAAGGAATCGTGGAGAATCTGTACAGTAGAGGGAAGTTTGCAGATACAAACCTAACGACACTGTGCTACCTGTCCCACTACTGCTCAGTGGTTAAATAATCCTCCCTCACACTATCCTCCCTCTCAAGCTACCGATAATTTCCTGAAATGTTCACATTTAGAGCATACATATACCACATGTCATAATCCATCAGCATGATGAAGTGAAAATACCAAGTACTGTTCCAGTGTTTAGGTTCTGGATGACTGAATATGATTAACTGGCTGATTGAGCTTTTCAGGTGTTAGAAAAATAACATGACAAACAATGAACAAAACCTATATAGCATGATTAGGACACTACAGGCAATGCACATGTTCATAATAGGTGAGGGTGGGAGCTCCACTCATCAGTCTGCCTGCCCAACACTTCCGATTTGAACACATTTAAAACTTCTCCAAACTTTCACCTCTTGGTTTGATTTTCAGACATCTTCCTCAGTTCAAGTTCTTTTCACTGGGATGGTTGGCTGGCTTTTCAAATTGCATTTATTCCAGCCCAACCGTTTCAGCCCTTCCTAAGAACAAGGATAACGATAGGTATTTTTCGGTCGTGTAAGGCTTTTTCTTTAAAAAGTAGGTGGAAAGTGTCTCTAACCCCACCACTTGAAAACAGAGATTTGAAACATGGCAAGAATGTGCTTGTAGCTGTCCTCATGATAAACCTTCCAAATTCATGCTTTTGTTAGATTACTGGTTACACAAAAATATGTAAATCCATAGTTGACAGTAAGAACATGCTACAGTATAAAAGGAAAAATCAATCTTGACTTACTTCATTTCTAGATATGCAGTCTTGGTTTTCAAAGTGTTTTTTCAATAGGATCCCTGACATCCAAGGATGAATGGTGGTCAAGTATTAGAGAAGACCAATATTTCAGGGGCCTCAACTTCATTTTTATCAGACTTCAGGAAATATGTTGCAAATAAGGTATGGAACTATAAAGATAGGTCCTACTATAAAGGTCCTACTGTTACTTTGAATTCTGCTGGTACCATCCGGTTCTGCCTCAGATTCAGATTCAGACTCACTTCATTTGAAGCCAAGTCATTTCAGGCAATTTTTTTTACAGACCAAGTAGCACTGTCTAAACTCAGAGCTGACTTCTGGCACTGCTGAACACTCAGAATGGTAATTGAAGCCAATGGGATCTCTGTCTCAGTAAGTGAAGTTCTTTACAGAAGAGGCTGAATAAGTGTTGTGGTTTAACCTGGCAGGCAGCCAAACACCACACAGCCACTTGCTCACTCCCCCCCTCCACAATGGGATGGGGGAGAGAATTAAAAAAAAAAAAAAGTAAAATTTGTGGATTGAGATAAAAACAGTTTAATAGAACAGAAAAGGAATGGAAAATAATAATAATAATAATGGTAGAATATACAAAACGTGTGATGCACAATGCAACTGCTCACCACCCACCGACCGATAACCAAGCAGCAATCGCTACTTCCTGGACCATGCCTCCTATTTACATACTGAGCATGATGTCATATGGTATGGAATACCCTGTTGGCCAGTTGTGTCAGCTGTCCTGGCTGTGCTCCCTCCCAGCTTCTTGTGCACCTGGCAGAGCATGGGAAGATGAAAAGTCCTTGGCTAGCAGGGTACTTAGCAACAACTAAAAACATCGGTGTGTTACCAGCATTCTTCTCATACTAAATCCAAAACACAGCACTAGGAAGAAATTTAACTCTATCCCAGCCAAAACCAGGACAATAAGCTATACTCTGAGACATCAGATTGGACACTTCATATTAGCAAATGCTTTGACATTAATCTCTTCATGCATAACTCCAGCTCTATATGGTCCTAATAATACCTCATATCTCATGTGAGTTAAGTATATCAATTCATGTTTGTCAAGCATTTTGATAGTGTAGTGAAGAGCACCATAGGACAAAAACAAAACAAAACAAAACAAAGCAAGCGGAAATGGTTTTTCTGACCTCAGCGCAGTATTTGAATAATGTGCAATAAATAGATCCTGAAGCCACACATTGAACAATATGAATAAACTGAAACATTGAAGAGCTGCTCATTAACTGAGCATTTTATTTCCTGCATATGGAATAAGACAGAGGGCTATAGTAAAATACATAGATATGATCAAATATTTTAAGACTATATCATAATTAGTCTTTATCGAAAGACATATTTTTGGCCAGCTGAACAACAACAACAAAAAATTAAAATGGCTTGAGTTCAGTCCAAAATAAATTTTTTGTTTATTCTTATCACCAAAATAAAAGCATTTTCCTTATAAGCCAAACTTAGCTAAATTTTGAAACCAATCATTACTTTGAATTTAAAAATGATAGTATTTTATTTTCAAAATGTCAAACCACACTGCTGTGGCTGCTACAAATTTTGAAAGGTATTTTTCAGCTGAAGCCTCCATACAGTGTCCATACATACCTTCCATTCATACCTGAATTTTAATTTTTCATATAGTAAACAATCCAAGTAAAACACTGAATTCACTTCTAGTCTCAGTGTGGGTAGGGACAGCGGTCAGGTGAAAGCTGAACAACCAACCCAAGGCCTGGGAGTTTGAGCTTTAGACTCTGAAAGATCAGTGATTTGGTCTTTTAACTTAGCTTTGGATGTACAATATAGGTGCAACCAACCATACATGATGAAGGAATATTGGTTAGTTTTATGGCTTTGCAATCCAGGATATTATATTAGACAACCAAAATTAGCTTTTTCAACTTGAAAAATCTATTTATATCAGCATTTGAAATTTGGCAGTATCCTGTTCATCCCCAACATTGTATATATAGATTATATGCTTATACAGGCAATTATTGTTACACTTCAAAACAGCAGCAGCAAATAGAGATTAATGTCATTTTATGGAATGAATATAGAGTGCTCTGCTACAGGTTTTCCACGGAAAAATTAGATATGGAAATGGGCACGCTTGTTTATCACGTCTCCTGAAAGGACAGTTCTTTAAGTATTGAGTTTAGGTATGTTAGAAAGCAAAAATGACAAAGATGCCCATTAAGATGAATGGGTGGAGGAAGCCAAAGCAGTAGAAAAAAATGGGGAAAAAAGAGACCCCTAGAGCGAGAGATTTTCAATGGCAGTAGGGAAAATCATATAAGGCTAAAGAGAGAAATAAGAAGGAAAAGAAAAAAATCAGTGCTACTGCAGCATCCATCAGAGAATGTAATATTCAGCTGAAAATCTTACTCTTAACTGGAGGCTGAGAATGGTAGGATATGCAGTCTGAAACACTATGAAATCAGAATAATCTATTTTCTTTCCACACAAAGGTATTCAGCTAAGCTTAGAGCTGAAAACCCCCCTTAGCAATGTTCTCAGTAAATACCCTAAGTATGAGAACATTAAATAAAAATTCAGAAATAATTTGTATTCTCATCAGAAACCAAATAAGTCATTTATGTTCTAATTCAATGGCTTTGCCTAGATTCTGAGTGTCCTTTCCACTACCCTCACAGTTTAGCTTACAAATTTTAGTATTTTTATTATATTTGGAAGTTTCTTGATAATCTCTAGTGTTTGTAAGTTTACTTTATAATGTGTGAAGAACTGTAATTACATGAAGAAGGTCAATGTTGCAGATTGCAGAGTGGTAAAATTATTATTCTTTTTAAAATAAATACAAATCCTCCTAACAAAACTACCAATTTGACTTCAATCCACGATACCAGTCCAACAATCAATCACCAGGGGCATTGGACACCCATAATTAGATTATAAAATCATAACTATAGTCATTTTACGTCTGCTTGCATAATTACATCAGCATGCTAATATCCTTTTAATGGTCTCTAATGATGTAATAAGAAATAATGGAATTTATTTGACAGCTACATAACCATTAACAAAACATATTAAGCATAACTATTACTTCCATAAAGATTCAGGCTGTATCCAAAAGTGACAGCTAACATGTTGGATCTTTTCTTCAATGTTGAAATATTTCTAATTATGAATTCCCCAAATCTATTCCCACTCATCTGCTTCACGGGGCGAGCAAAGTTTATGTCAATGCAAACTTGACAACAAAGCAACTGTAGAAGTGGACTGAATGCTCTGGGAGCCAAGCCTGAGGCTATACGCAGGCCATCGGTAAAAGTTGGCAGGATTGTGAAGGAGAGAAGACAAGATAAGCTGATTACTACCATGTATCAACTAATCAAGAACTAACACAGGAATGGGTAGGAATCCATGGCAAAAGCAATTGTTCACTTACCAAACTCCAAAGCACAGGAAAAAACTAAAAATATAGGGAAGAATGAAAGATATTTGCAGAAAAAACTAACTAAAGGTAGTAATGTATTTGTGAAGTAGTCCCTTTAAAATTAATTTTTTCAGAGAAAAAGACAAGAAAGTCTTAATTGAGAATTTAAAGGACTTTAGAAGAATTCACCACTCACCATCTCTCCTCAGTTCTTCTTACACTATTGCTATTGAATGGGGTGGTTTTGTCTATACTCTCAAATTAACCCTGTGATTCTCATTGACGTGTCTTTACTCTGAAATCTTTGCAATAGTCTAAAAAATTCAGGCCTACACTGTTACTTTCTTAACATTCAGAATTCTTGGAGGGAAAAGAGAGAATTGAGAATTTTACACCAAGCTAATACTCAGGTTGGAGTTCAAAGTAGACTTTTTAAAAATCTGAATCTCTAAGAAAGAGAGTACTTTTAGATGCCAGTAAAATAAAATAATTTAAATCACCCATGATGCCTTAGGCCAAGTAAAAAGTGTATTTCCTGAGAGGCCTCATTCTCACACTTTGGTATGTCAAAGGTGGATTAGGAATAACCATGACATCAAGTCTTTCCTGAAACCCCTCTCCATGATGCCACTCAGAAGCTAACCAGAGCCTTCAAATTCATACAGTTTTCCAACGATGTCTGTGTGGTGATGACAAAAGAACAAATGCAAAAAGCGTTAATTCTTTGCTTGGTAAGGCCTTTTTCTAAAGCCTCTACTACTGCTGTATCTAGTGGCCAGCTCCGCATTTCTTTAGCATTTCATGGGTTTAACCTGAATCAAATAATCTCATTTTCTTGAGTAAAGAAAATTTATGATGGGTGAATTCTTCACTAACTTGAGATTTGGGATAATCTTTCACAGATTTATAGATCTTTTAAAAAAGCAAATACTGTGTTTGTGCTGATAGACAGAATACTTGGTCCTGTTTGGAGTTACTATCATTCAAAACACACTTTTAAAATACTGACCATACAATACAAGTACTTTTGGTACAGTCATATGACTGCATATTAATGGACACAAAATAACCAGCTTCCCTAATGTTGCACATTAAAGAAAAAGAAAAGGTTGTTCATAGCTAGCTATATCACTGGAGGGATATTTTTCATTAAAGAATGAATCTACAGCCTTGCCAATTGCAATGTTGTTGTGATTTATCAAATGATAAAAAATAACCAAAAGGCTTTATGCTAACAATTAGAAAGGTAGGTGAAAGTGCTCTTGTACTGTAAATGAATGAAGTTAATGAAGCAGAACCCATTGATTCTAGCAGAGAAATTGTTCCATGGGATTACTCCTTTAAATGTGCAGCAGACTTTATCTGTTAATATTCAGAGTCAAGATTGCAAATTCTCTTTACAAGTAAGACCATATAATATTGTCATTTTTTGAAATTTCAAAACTCAGTTTTCATTAAAAAAAATTTCATAACATACAAGCAAAAAGACATTCAGCAATACAAAGAATTGTTCTAGCAAACAAAATATGGGAATATTTTCCTTCTAAACAACTAAAGCCAACATGCCTGGTATTTGTTAGATTTCTAAAAAGATTTTCTCACCAGTAGTCTATTTCTCCCTACATATACAGTAATCGAAGGGGTAACATTTTTTTTCCAAAAAATAATAAACACTTCCACTAACGATGAAACATCTTCAGACTATGGCTTAAAACACAGCATTAAACGAGGAATTACATTCACTGGAATTGAAGGTTAAACAAAAGCTGATGGCGGCACAAATAAGGCTGAGAAAGATGCTGCACTTCAGCAACCTGACTCATGGGCCAAAACAAGCAGCCCAAACCCTTTGAAACATAGGCAGGAACTGGATGCTACCTAGACATCAGCTATTTTCTGTGCACCAAGATGTGACTTCTTTCCAGCAAGCTGCCAAAAACCTCCCACAGCTGACCCCTCTTTTCCATTACTTTTCTATCAAACGATTTTTATTTTCTGTTTTATAAAGGAAGAATTAAGTTTTGTGAAGTAAATGTTCCTACCAAAATGATTTCAGAAAATCCCCAATCTAAACATTTTTACCAGACATGGCAAATCATAACCTCCTAGTTCAGGAGATTAACATGCAGAGCATTCATCAGTATGAATCATATGAAGAAAAACAGTAGCTCAACACAGCTGAATTCTCCGTCACTTCTTAAATGAGACCAAGCGGCATGACCTAGTGTGCCATATGCCAGACTCAAAGCCAGGGACCCAAGTTCTTATCCATCTCTGGTGTAATTTTTTCCCCTTAGCTATGCTGGGTATAATGACCCTTCACAAGACTTTTCTTACCTAGAAACTGTTAAGTAAGGTTGGTAATAGTTTTACAGCACTTTGAACAGACTATTTTTCCTTACGGAAGCATAGGAAAATTTCAGTCTTTATAATGTTTTTTTAAATAATTTGTTCCTAACTGTGTGTAGGGGACGTTATAGAGATCATCACGATATTCTTTTTTGTCTCTTGCATGCTCTCATTAATTTTGGCATTAAAGAGTAGATATTTCCTTGTAAGACAAACTATTCAAAAATAATGAGAAATCCAATAAAATAAAAAGGGGCAGATTCCATGTACGTACTTGACATCATCGAAGACACTCATCTGCAGCTTCAGGAGATCTGCCACTTCCTTTATTAACTCCAAGCCCTTTTCCACACTCAGGGGGCTGTTGAAAGGGAGCAAGAAAACAGAGCATTACGAAAATGGAACTCATCAATACTTGAGAGGCTAAAAGTCCCAAAAGAGTTATCACCTTGGCCTCTTAGAGTCTGAAAGCCACCACTAACTGTATTCTTGTCACATAGTGATCGTGATATCAAGGGAATTGGGATCAGGTGCTTCTTCAGGCATGATGAATCACCTGAATTTTCCAGCAATAAGACAAACAATAAGGTGTAAATGGAATTGTTAGGAAGTGTAATGGGCCCATGATGCAGCAACCAGTTCATCTCAGTCCTCAATAAAAAATGTAATAAAGTAAAAGGACAGAAAGAGAGAAAAGGATTGACAAGACAAGGAGGGAAACAAAGAATGAAAGTCAAATTGCAGGCTCGGTATCAAATGGACAAGGGAAAAGCATATTTTTAAATTCATTAGTTTTTAAAATGAATCTTCGCCCAGTGAAAGGATACAAAATTATTATGGATTTGAAAATAAACAATGGAGCAAGACACACAGTCCAGAGGACACTGATTAGATACATAGGATTTAGTTTGGTGCATGCATGCACTGCTGACAGAACCTGCTTTAAATCTTTTAAACCTTTTTCAATGCCACATTTACATTTTTTAATTCAGAAAACAGGTTGCAATCAAGCCTAACACAACAGGACTGCTATCATTTAAAAAAGCACTTATCTAGATGCAAAACTTATATTTGCAAAAATTTCAGATTATTAGAGTTGTTACAACTCTAAAGATGCATTAAGAACATTCTGTCCCTGATATATAGATCATAATTTGGTTGTTGTTCGGTACTGTGAAACCAAGTACAAAAGTATTAAGGAAGTAAAAAGATAAGGAAATGATATAACAGTGTCCAGTGAGAACAATAGATACAACATTCTCTGTCTATATTGTGATTATAGAATTATTCTCAACATTGTCAAAGTCGCAAAGATCATAAAATTAAACCTTACAAGCTTGATACTTATCTAACTTATGCCACGGTGAATCAGAAACAACTTTGATGAGACTAACCCAAGGGAAAAAAGGTTCTGTATTTTTTCCTTCAAGGATTTATAACAAGTAGGAGAAGGAGGTGTCAAAAAAAGTATGTACCATTAGACATGATCTTTTCAACTGGACTAAGGGGGAAAAAAGATTTTTTCAAAGCTCTGTACCTAGGTTATTATTTCTGCTTCACAGTGAAAGTTTTTAAATCTAATTTTATATCATGGTAATCATTGTCACAATTTTATTTATTGTCTGCAATGAGCACTGTTTATTTATTTATTTATTGCACTGGATTCTGCATAAACTGCCCTAAGGGCACCTCTATTTAAATAATGGGATGTCTCATGTGGATCTCGATTAGGATGGAATTGCTCAGCCTCCCTTCATGCTACTAACCCAAAATGCTCAAGAGACCTCCTGTCACACAAGCAGAGGTAGCCCCTCAAGGCACCAGATAAATTTAGAGTTTTTCTAGATGTCTAAGACAGAAATGTTCTTGTGTGAAAGTAGCACAAGAATCTGATTGTTTCTGTAAGGAAAAAAATGTGCTATAGATTATTCTTAAAACCCCTATATTTCAAGGACTGACAGTGGGTAGAAATGTGATTATTCCCATCACTATGAAAGCAGATTGTCATAGTGACTCAGGGGCTTATGTGTTAATTAAATCTTTTCTCCCAAAGATGTTGGCTTAAATTTTATGGAAATGATTGGTGTCAGCAAGTGGCCTTTTACTGTAATAGCAAGTCTACGCAGCGGTGCAGGCCAGGCCTGCTGTGTACACTGGTGTCATTTTTTAACCAGGGGAGTCTCATTTGTAAATGCTCAACCTCTGAAAAAGCATTCCCCAGCTTCAAAAACAAGGTATGCTGCTACAAGCCAATGTAGCAACTGTAATGGGGGATGTAATGAGAGCATTTAAATGCTACAACCCAGCAAGAATGCTGGAGAGAAAATGGGAGAGAAAATGGTGCTGGAAGGCCATTCTTTTGCAAGCCTGAGTTTCCAGGAGAAGTCTTAGTAACTCTCATCCAATACCAAACTAAAACACATAGGTTCACAAACTCACATGCAGTTTGTTAGGCTAAGGAATTGTCATTCATAACAGCACGGAAAAGCTGCAGAACCAGTACTCTTTGGTACCAGTACTATTAGTGATCCACACTATCACATTTGAGGATTCACATTAAGAATGATTAATTTATATCATGATATTTCCCAATGCAATTTTTCCAACTTCTTGACATTAGAATCATAGATTCATAGAATCATTAA
>NW_009235688.1:0-262 GCF_000690835.1 Fulmarus glacialis
CGGCTACGTATTTTGGGGAGAAAGAGCCCGGTTTGGATCAACTCATTCTGGCCTAATCTGCACCTCTGTAACCCTGTTGCCTTCCTCCATGGCTGGTGAAGATGAGCTTGCCCCTGCCTGCTCCTCCCCGGGGGCTGCCCAGCCAGGACTGGCCTGTGGTGATGTCCCCACTGAGTTGGTGGTGTCCCCACTGGGATTCACGGTGCCAGATTCCCCAGGTGCTGGGGCTGCCGGTGGGGATGTCCCTGGCTCCCCCGGCTGC
>NW_009235688.1:346-1477 GCF_000690835.1 Fulmarus glacialis
ATGTGGTGGCCTGTGGTCACCCAGTCTTGCCCGTGCTCCCCCCAGGCTGGTCCCCAAGGGGCTGGAGATGGCTCCCACCCCTGCACCGCCACTGGGTCCCTGTCCTGGCCCCTTGCAGCTGCGATGAGCCAGGACGTGGCACTTCTAGGAGCCTGGAGGCCAGCAAGATGCTACCCATGCACTGAATTTGTCACCAAAGCATGGCATGGCCACCACCATCTGTCACGCCACCCCCGCAGGTTGCTGGCCCGTCCCATGCTGCGCCTGTCCCTGCCCTGGGCTGTCCCTTGTCCCTGCCAGAAGCCCATCTTCACCAGCCCCTGCCTGTTGTGGCCGTGCTAACAGCACTGACCCGCCTCTAACAATGGGGCCACCAGCCAGGGCGGCGAGAGCAGGGTCCTTGCCCGGCACTGCCCAGTGACAACCTCTGGTCCCCTTTGGGCAGGGCCCTTCCGGGCTCACCCTGCCCCGGGGAAGGACATGGAAAGACCCCGTCAGGGATGATGGCTCAGCGCCGGTGGAGGGGGCGAAGGTTTGCCATCCCCTTGCTGCTTCTCATTTCTTCCATCCCTCCCCAACGTGTCTCCATTTCCACCCACTCCAGCAGCCGCACGTCAGGGCAGCCGGGCAGTGGGGAGGCTGGGGTCTCGAGGAGCTGTGGGTGACAACTCTACTTTCCCTGTTGTATTCTTCCTCCTCCTCCTCCTCTTCCTCTGGAGATCCGGCGGTGCCTCTGAGATTACTAACAAGAGGGGCCAAGAGGCCAGGGGAGGTTGGCAGCAGTCCTGGGAGCAGGTGGCAGAAGTCGGCGTTGTACTGGGGTGGGAGGGACCTGTCACCCAGGGGGGAGCAGGCAGGGGCAACAGGGCAGGAGCCAGGGTGGCAGGAGCTGCCCATAGCCCCAAGGGGCCGCCAGCCGGGGACAGCCTTGGTGGGAAAGCTGCAGACTTCTGACCTTGGCCACCAACCTCCTGCGGGGCTCGCAGGGCCCAGCGCGTGCTTCTCTGAACTGAGTGTCTGTCTCTCTGGTGGTCCCCTGCCTCCCCCCTGCCTCTCCTCCCTCCCTGCCCGCACCTTCCCCGGCCTCTTCTGCGCTCTCTCGCTGGCTCCAGCTTTCTACACGGCGGCCCC
>NW_009235688.1:1524-2095 GCF_000690835.1 Fulmarus glacialis
CCGGCTTTCTACACGGCGCCCCCACTCACCTCGGCCGGGATCCTGCCCGTCATGCAGTCCCTGTGCCCTGACGGCCAGCGCGACGAGTTCGGCTTCCTGCAGTATTCCAACTCCACGTGAGTCGTGCCCTTGCTGCGCGCTTCCTCCTCCCGCCCCACACGCTCCTGCACGCTCCCGCGCACAGCCTGCCCCTTCCCACGCTGGCACTGCCCTGCTGGCGACAAGGCTTACAAGCCCCTGTCCCCCAAAGTGCTTAGGTGCAGAGCGCTGTGTCCCCGGGGTGCAGGGGACATCTCAGCCCATTCTCTCATGGGCTCCCGGGTGCCCGGTGCTGGGAGGAGGACGGAGGTGGCCCCTGGGGACACCTTGAGGCACTGGGGCTCTCCTCTGTGCCTCTGGCATGGTGGATTCGGTGCACAGGCAAGGGCAGCTCCTGGGGCAGCAGTGCCTTGTGGCAGGCAGCGCTGCTGCCCTGTGCACCTGAGGGGCTTGTCCACCCCAGGGCTCTGTGGAGGGTGTCCCCATCCCTCTGTCCCTGTCCCTGAAGCTGCGGCGGTGCTGGGCTCTCACA
>NW_009235688.1:2413-2719 GCF_000690835.1 Fulmarus glacialis
ATGCTGGCGGGCTGCTCTGATCCCCCTGCCTTTGTCCTTGTCAGGATCTGGCTTCACACTGGCATGGGCGGCCAAGGACCAGGGCGAGCTGCACCGCTTCCTGACGCAGAACCTGTCCCTCCCCAACAGCACGGCCGAGCTGCTCCTGGGGTCCAGCATTGACCTGCGGGAGGTGGGTGACGACCTGCAGGAGGTGGGTGATGACCTGTGGGAGGTGGGTGACTGCACAGTGCTGCAGGGCCGGGCTTTGCGGCGGGCTGCACTGCCCCACGCAATGGGCACGTCCTGACCCAGACTAAGCGCTGA
>NW_009235688.1:2826-3077 GCF_000690835.1 Fulmarus glacialis
CCATGCCGGGGCATTGCTGGGTTAACGGGTGCTTCCACTCCTGGCGCACTTGGCAGCCCCGCTCCCGTCCTCGGTGCAGGTGTACCGCCTGTTTTTCGGTTCCTTTCCTTTGGTACCTGATGAGACCCATGAGCAAGACCTGTGGGATGGGTTTGGCCCCAGTGAGAAGATGACGCAAATGAAGGTGAGGAGTGGTGCCGCGTGCGGGGAACATGGTGGGGCAGAGCTTGTCCTCTGCATCCCCTCCATGT
>NW_009235688.1:3171-3452 GCF_000690835.1 Fulmarus glacialis
GCGGCCCCAGCGTGGGCCGGGTCCTTCCCCTGGGCTGCCACTGGTGCCCCCCAGTGCTTTGAGGCACACCAGTGCCTGGGCCTCGGTTTCCCATTGCAATGGGTGATGGCACCGCCTGGACGGTGGCTGTGGAGGGAGTCGGGGAGATTGTTGCCTCCTGTGGCTGGGGTGCAGGGGACCCATGCTCCCCCATCTGCACATCCCCTTTTCTTCCCCTCCCCATGGAGACAATGGATGTGGGTGCTGTGGGACCATTCATGTGTGCCTGGGGATACACACGG
>NW_009235689.1:0-207 GCF_000690835.1 Fulmarus glacialis
GCAGGTGGCCACGTTCTCAGGCTGCTCAGTCCACACTTCATGGTCGATGCTGTGCTGCTTCAGGGTCTCTGCCAGCGCCGTCAGGGCAGCTTCGTCGGGCGCCTGGGGAGAGACAAAGTCTGCTGTGAGGGCTGGGGTGCGAGGGTATTAGGATGGGCAATCCCCCTACTTTGTATCTTACCCAACAGGCATTTTCTTCTTGCCCGC
>NW_009235689.1:248-561 GCF_000690835.1 Fulmarus glacialis
GGAGCTGGGGGTTGTGAGCCAGCACAGGCTATAAACCTTCAAAAATGCAGGTTCCTCCCACCTGCCTCAGCGTGCTAAGGCAAACAGCTCTGCCCGACCCCACGCCCACACAGAGGCTGCCCCTCAAGCGGTGCCCGACCACGGCCCTCAACTCCCCGCCTCATGCTGCGGCCCTGGGTGGTTGCGGGGCTTCATTGGGGGTAACGGCGCCTCCGGGACCGGAGGCCTCGCAGCTGCAGGGGCCAGCGGCCCTTGGGTAGCTTAGGCCGCGGTTCACTCCGCGGGGGCGTAAGGCGGCAGGGCCGACCAGGGC
>NW_009235690.1:0-36825 GCF_000690835.1 Fulmarus glacialis
AGTACTGCGTCCAGCTCTGGAGTCCTCAGGAAGGACATGGACTTATTGGAGCGGGTCCAAAGGAGGGCCACAAAGATGATCAGAGGGATGGAATGCCTCTCCTATGAAGAAAGGCTGAGAGAGTTGGGGTTGTTCAGCCCAGAGAAGAGAAGGCTCCATGGAGACCTTATTGTGGCCTTTCAATAATTGAAGGGGGCTTGTAAGGAAGATGGGGACAAACTTTTTAGTAGGGCCTGTTGCGACGGCATAAGGGGGAATGGTTTTAAACTGAAAGAGGGTAGATTTAGACCAGATACAAGGAAGAAATTTTTTACGATGAGGGTGGTGAAAGACTGGAACAGGCTGCCCAGAGACGTGGTAGATGCCCCATCCCTGGAAACATTCAAGGTCAGGCTGGGGGGGGCTCTGAGCAACCTGATCTACCTGAAGATGTCCCTGCCCATGGCAGGACTAGATGACCTTTAAATGTCCCTTCCAACCCAAACTATTCTATGATTCTATGATTCTATGAATTTCAGAGCTCTTCACATTGCAGTGGTCTGGTTTCTGCATTTGATATTAAACAGTCAATGGATTTAAAAAGAAGTCAAAGGAGCAGAGCCTAGGATGTAACAAAATGGTCCTCCTATATGCAGCCCACCACAGGATCAGATTGGAACCTGCTTGTATTCAATTTCAGGAAAACTCCTATTAGTGAGTTTCTATATGGAACAAAAAGTATGTCCTTATTTCTCCTGTTATTCCCTACATCAGGTTGCTGGGTGAAATGTAAAATGGTCTTGGAGGTTCACGGTGACCCCACTCCTCACCCCCTTCACTGCAGCTGGGCAGAAGGTTTGCTCACCTCTCCTGCCGAGTCTGCTCCTCTGTGGTTTCCATGGCACACTCCAGGGAGTTCTGGAGGGACTGAAGCTGGTTCAGTGTTTCCTTCAAAAGAAAGCGAGTCACAAACTGCTCCAAATTAGAAGCTTCCTGATAGTCCTAAAAATTACATGAAAACAAAAAAAAAGGTAAGGATTTGCCTACTAGGTTGGAAATATGTGAGGGAAGATTCAGACTTAATTCAGAAAGGAAGCAGCTTGGATGTTTTCATGCTTATACATGCAAACCACATAAGCAACCTTTATGTTTCTGGACAAAAAGACCTCTGAATTTCCAGGTATAGAAACTGTTCCCACCTGAGCCGAGAGAGGCCCAGGTACACAGTGGCACAACATAGTTCCTACTCAAAAAAACCCTTTTCCTTATGTTTCTTAGCTCCAGTTGATGGCAGTACCACATTACTTCTTAAGTATGATTGACAACTGCAGAAGTGAATTTAAAGTTTTTATTCAGATCTATTCTTGTTAAAAGATGTTTATCTAGTCCACTGGCCTGTCTCTGACCATGATTATGGGAATAGTCTGTGAGCAGGGCACGTACTTAGTGATACTGCCCTGGAAAACTCCACCAGCAGTTTGGCTGAAGGACTGCCTGTGCCAGAGAGATTGCCTTCTGAATTTAACAGTCTTTGACTGACTTTTGTTCCTTTAATTTGTTTAATTATTTTTGAAACTATGTATCTATATTTTTCACAATTACATGAAATGCATCTAAATATTCTTTAAGTTGGAGTTTGGTTATTATAAAAGTTTGCAGCTGCAAACTGCAAGCAGTCCGTAATGGTTCTTTGTGTAACAACATTTTGAATATGTTTTATCTCTTTAAAAATATTTATGCCTATTTTCTGTAGATAATTTCAGAAACAAATTTTTACGCCTGCTCTCTCCTTGGCCCAATGAATCATATTTCCATGGATGGGGTCAACTTTAACATTTCTGGCAATCCCAGATCTGCAAAACCCAGTTCTGCAGTGACATGCAGGTAATGCTGTGTGAGGGGGGTCACCCATATGATAATATAAACACCCTTTTTGTTGTTTTCTCATTAATAAATGTAATAGAGAGGATAGAGCAGACCTCTAGAGCTTCTGCTTACTGTGTAGAGCTCCCATCAGGAACAGAGAAGGAAAATGGACTTCCTTCTCTTAAACTTTGAATGAATTTGTTGGCTCCTACTCTGATAAAAGTACGCTGGTATCCATTTGTCCTATGCCCTAAGTCTGCTTATGTGTGCAGAAAACCCATTCAGCTGATCTTGAAAGCCTTTGGGTACAATTCCATCTACAATGGTTTCATAAAATATGAGGCACATTGAATGAAAAGTTTCTCTAGCCACCACATCTGAAGATAGATGATGGTCTGTTATCTCCAAGATTTAAGGAAAACTTGTTGTTTGAATGCTGTTGCCTCCTACTCTAGCTGAGAACCCATTTGAGTATTTTTGGCCACACTTAGCGGTATTTAAGCTCTTCTCTGTTCTTCCCAATGTGAATTACAGCTGAAGTGCCTTTTTGACTTCTCTTAGAATTTTTGCATGTATGTGTTTGCAATCAGAACACAAATATAAGATGTTTTGAAATTTACATGTAAAACAAAAGATTGTAAGGTAATAGCTTTAAAAGCATTTTGCTCTCCTATGAGAACAATCTATTCACAATACATGTTATTAAGCTAACTCTTGTTGGAGGACTTCTGCTACAGAAATCTCAGATGTTAAACCACCCATGAATCATCAGAAGTTACTTATGTAGCCCAGGAGCTTCATGGTCTTCTATATTTACTTCTTCTGTCTTCAGATTAATCAGGTGTGAGCCATTCTCCAACAAATAATTTCTTATTTATACATTTTTAAAATAGATACTCATGGGAGATTGTCTCTCTACCTTTTGAGTGAATACCTGAGACTCACACCAGTCCTATAAATAACATTTATAGCAACGTTTATGAATACTAAATCTTATTATGCAATAGGAAAGCTGATTTTTTTTCTTCTTCTAATTTGTCTCCATTGTAACTGATTTAAAACTTTGGTGCACCTGACAGAGATCATTTAATTTCCAAAAATTTTGATTCTCTGTGGCATGTTAGAACAACGTGTGCGAATTTGTGTAGCATGGGCAGCTAAATGAAACCCTGCAGTAGAAATCCAGGGTATGTTTTAATTTTTCAGTTTTCACCAGTGCTCTTGGAAATAAGTGAACAAAACATGAGAGAGATGACCATTTCTTGTAAGTTTTTGAATTCCAAAGCAATCTCACAAGAGGAGGATAATCAAAGCATTTTAAAATTCTAGGCATCCAAAAAGTAAATGCTACAGATACCTCCATATAGCTTCCTGCTCATAGTCATAGTAAATCTGATACCGGCATGCTGAATTACAACTTAAAATGTACATCAATACTGTTTCATTTTACAGACAGTTCAGGTGGGCCCTCGCTGATGGGGAGGTCATATAAACATTAACTGTGTAATACTTGCTACTGTCTGAGGCTGGCTGCTTTTTGACTTGTTCAGAAATGCTTTCCTGCATTTGAAAGTGATTAAGGTTTTTTTCATCAGAACTACTCCAGGTTTGTGCATTGCACCAGGATTTAGTCTTTTTTCTTCCTGTTCTGTTGTCTTGTAAGTTCGATATTTAAAGGCTTCCCTATGGAAAAGGTCCTTGTGATCTTTAAATATAGCTTAAAGATGCCTTATCTTATAGGCAGACAGGATGATAACATCGTCTGTGGGAGTCTAGAATTATCAAAGACTCTTTCCTTATGTGTATTTTAGCCAAACTTCGTGTTTACAGCTCTTCTATGCGGAATTACTTAACTCTCTTAATGCACCCAGTTGGGCAAATGGCTACTCAACATTTTTCTTTAAATAATGGCTCTGAGGCCACCAATTCTGAGCTCACAGCAATGTTGGGCAACTTCGATTCCTGCCTGCTGAAAGATAACTACTCCCACCTGTCCTTCTACAATTCTTTGAAAATCATGGAAGAAGGTATTCAGCATATATAAATTGTCAGCATTATTATAATTTAAGTCATGGAGCGAAAAAGATTGTCCATTACAATTCAACTTAAACCTCAACTCCAGCTTTCAGCAATGAGGAATTACCAGCCATGCTTTGTTATCGTTTCACCACTCTACTTCCTATAGAAAAGTGCCTTCATTTGCATTTTATTAAAGGCATATTGGTACAAGATTCCACTAGAAGAAAGAAAATGTTAATTCTGAATTAAGAAAAATGTGTATCAAGTTATTAAGTGTATATTATGGTAGAATCAGCTTAACTGGCATGCACAGTATTTGTATTGTCAGTATAACGCGCCACCAGTTAATAACGGGACCCACTGATGGCATCGGCATGTAAACTAGAAAAATGGCCTGTTTCTTGAATTTCATTAGCTGTAAATTACCGTTCATTAGCACATACATTATACTGCACACCAGTTTGGGCAGTCCAGATGACGTAAGTCTGTGTTAACATATCGTTCTTCTTGTTAGTTTTACTGATTGCGAGTGAATTAGGGTAATTTTCCACATCTTCCTCATGAAGAGACAACTGCAACCTTTGTATGCAGCTAAGATTTGAGTTTCCATTAATGCAACTGAAAATACACATAATTAGTTATTTCCCTGTGGAAAATGTCACCGTGGTCTTTAAAACTGGCTTATGGCTATCTTAAAAGCTGCAGAAGAGGTTCTCCTTTTATAAAGGCGGAGGAAGCAGGGCTTAGGTATCTCCTAAGGGAGTCCACATCTCAGGGACACCACAGGTTCAGTGACTCTCTTGATCCTCTCGAGCCCTGGTGCCAGCCCCAATCCTCTCCCCTTGGGTGACCTGTCACCACGCTGATCCACTTATCAGAAGAGCAGCTCATTGAGATGGAGAAGGAGGGAGATACCTGTGTTTGCTTACTTGGGGCAAGCAAACTAAACTTGGTTGGGAAAAAAATGACTCTGAAATCTCCCAGAAGGGGTGGGAGCTTAGGCAAGAGCTCCACAAACTTAGTGGGAAAGGATGTCTGGCTGTCACCTAGTCCAACCCCCTGTTCAGAGCAGAGCCAACTTCAAAGCTAGTTCAGGCTGCGTGGCGACATGTCAGCTGAGTTTGGAACATCTCCAAGGATGGAGATTACACCATCTCTCTGGTCCACTGTTGCACCACCCTCTCTGTGCAAAGTATTTTCCATATGCCTAGTCAGCATTTTCCCTTCCGCAAGCTGTAGCTGTTGCCTCTTGTGCTTTTGCTATGCACCTCTGAAAAAGACAATGTTGTTTTGTCTTCTCTATAACCCTTCTTTAGATAGTAGAATTACATCTTCTCTCAGCTTCTTCTCCAGGCTGAACAAACCTGGTCCCCTTGGCCTCTCCTTTCTATATTGCTATTTTGCTATGTAGTAATTTATGTTATATAAGACTTGACTTTATAACTTATTTATTTGTACTTTATTTGTTACATTACTTATAATAGTTATTTATTACTGTTATATCACTTTACAATTTTCTGTTTCCTATTTTACATGTCGTATCAAAATAATTTCATAAAAATTATTTATGCTTATCTTTACAGAAAATACCCCCAAGGCAACTGAAAAGTAGTTATCTTTGAGTAAAACTCAGTAAGGAATATCTATTTAAATTTCCCTTGATCATGGAATGTCTTCTGCCCTGTGTGTTTAGATCCTACATTAGTGGGACAACGCCCTGGGTTACAACTTTAAATTGAGGATATTAAATTAGTCAGAATAACTGTACCAAAATGAAAAAGAATTCAAGCTTTTTTCATTTCAATCACTAAGATCTAATTCTTCAGACTGTAGGACAGAGTCAGAACAGAGTGAGAATAAAATCGTAATTTCAACAGAAGCCAGATCCAGAGATGCTCACTGTGTTGACTTCACACAAATGCAATTTTTACAGCATCCTCGTCGTAAGAGTGAGCAAAGGCATAAGATACCAAACTATTAAATAGATTCAACTTCAATTTTAGAGTGTGGCACAAACTTTACAAGTTTATTGAAGTATTATATTTGGAATAAATTACATGTTTAAATTCTGCCTAGAGAACTGGAACAGTGACAGTCTCTACTAACCACTTGCAATGCTGACATAAGAGCAATGAAATAAAATAAGCAGCCATCGGTGACTGCAGGAGAATATTGACACACATTTGTAATAGTGTCCATCAGAACAGCACAAGTCTACCACTCTCCTTTACTGGGATTATTGAAGAAGCAATATACCCTTATTGCAATAATAGTATGTACAAAATTCATGCATGGATAAAAAGTAACTCCCATTTAACTGCTATTAAGTGCACCACGTAGCTTAGAGACAAGAAACTGTGTTTTGGCTGTTTTGTATCAGCAGGTAGCAGGGACATGTGTAATGCCATTGCTCCTGGGAGAAGGGTGTAAGAATACAAGGAAAATATCAAAGCTGTTGGTGGTTTTGATAGGTATTGACAGGAGAATGGCTAGGTTAAATGTTTCTTTTTCTGCTATCAAGTTATTTCTATACACTTTCATGTTTGAAGGTATGGATATTAACTTAATTAAGCTTTTGGGTTTTTTTTAAGTTCTATTTAACACATCTTCTCTGCTACCAGCAAAAATTTGAGCAATGTCTATTTCTGACCCAGTAGGTACAAGACTTCCATAAAAAAGATCAAAGAAGTTCCCAAGAGTTTTCATTACTCTGATAAGGAGCTCGGAGGAAAGGGGTGAATCTCTGGAATATCCTTGCACTACTGCTCAGAATTCATCGCTTGCAGCTTTTTGAATTTATCTGCATTTGACTTGACTTGCACTAATAGTCACGATCTTAAACAAATTTTATAGATAGAAAATCCTATGAAATGAAATTCCAAAACCTCATTTAATAATGTCCCTAGATAAAAATAGCTGTTTATTCATAGGGTCCTCTCTGCCTTTTAGCAGGGTGCAACTGGTGATATATTTAGCACTATCACCAGCATTCCTCTCTTCAGCTGAGTTTACAGATGAACAGTTGAGTACATGGATTTATGCAAAAAGGATCCAGACTCCAGTTCTAACCACTGGCAAGTCTATCTCATCAGAAATTAGGGAATGATAAAAAAACAGCCCAAAGAATTTAGGTCAAGTCATCCATGGTCAAAAGAAAGAATGTTCCAGATGGGTCTTTTTAGGAATTTACAGGCTGCATTTAATAAGTTTTCTAGCTATTTTAGCTAGAAAAAGTAGAATATGAGAAACAACTATGCCTGCAAATAGGAACAGTTCTTAAAAGCCTAGTGCAGCTGGAGCTCAGTAACAAGTTCATTTATTGCTCTGGTATTTTGCCGTACTACTTTTTATCCCTTTGTTGAGTTCTGATTACTCAAAAAGGATTGCTTGAAAAATTCCCATGAAAATTTTAACATGATAAAGCTTTGAAATTTGAACAACACAAAAATGCATTGAAGGCATCTGCTTTACTCCACTTTTTTCTATTTTTAATGAAAAACCTCTGACAATTCTTCAGAGTTCAGTCAAGAAAGTCCAGTCTTTAGGACTTTCTTTGGCAATTGCTTTAGAATCCTCTCTTATTTCATAGATCTAATGTTGAACACTGTTAATATTTTAGAGGGATATGTTTGGTCTGATATTAGAGCTGAACGAAATGCCTGTGAGAAATGGAGGTGGGAGCGGCACCATACCTGTCATTTCTTTGAATGAACAGTATGTATGAAATTTTGAAATTATTGCTATTTTTTTCTTAGAATGAAGAATGGAACTATTTTTAGACTAAAAGAATCTTCTTTTGTTCTTCTTTCGGCCAAAAAATCCATGCATTTTTTTCTGCAACATAGCCAATATCTGCCTGGAAGGGTAGGATGTTTTTTTTCTCCATTCAATTTTGTATTCTTGAGGCTGGGCACTGGCAGTGCAGGGCACGTAATGCCTAATCTGTAGGCAGCCACATCTTTTATTGGTTTTCTGGCTCTGTCTTTCCCTTTGTCTCCTCTGTGAAAAGCACGAATTTACAACAAATCTTTCAACCCTCATTCCCCTCCATGGTATTAACTTACGACATCCATGCAAGTGGTGCCTAGCCACTGAAGGTACCTGAAGATAGCTGATAGGATGTGAAAACACACCATTAATGCAAGAAAGACAAATCCTGAGTCTACAGTTTGCTTGACTAATTGGATGATAAATATTCTGCGAGGATGTTTTCTGGTGTGGAATTCAGAAAGTACCCACTCTTTGTGAAACTCTCTTCTTCATCTGTATCTTTTAATCACTATCTTACATCTTCTAAACAATTATGAGAATCAAACCCCCTACTCACTGTAATGGAAGGAGATACAATATATGTTCAACTAAACTAGTGCAATAGAGTTAACTGTCATTAAAAAACAGCCTGAAGCAATCAAATATACAGGAAGAATTAACTGTGTGCAGTTAAGAAATACATTAGATTGCAGCAGTTTTGTCAGTTGGCTTACGGTATTAAGTATTAATCATTGCATGCTGCAGTATGTACCACTGCTGCTCTTTACATCTTGAACTTCATCTATTTTCCTTCAGTGTTTTATGTAATCTTCATAGTGAACTGTTTTCTATTTCTTTATAAGGAATAATAAAATGAGTAACTCCTTTTGTTCTGGCTTTTCACTTCCAGTGGAATCTGGATATTTTGTCCATTTCAAAACATCAAGATGGGAGATGGCTATCCTATTTTAGACTGACGCTGACCTGAAAAAACTTAGTGATGAATGCAAGGAACAAGCGAACCAGATTCAAAGCCAATGCATGAAAATTAATAATCAGGATAAACTGAGTAATACCTGCCTTAAATTATTCTTTGGCAGCAGCTGTTCATTACATTCATTCTGCAGAAGGTGCATTTGTGAAAAGTGCAATTTCAAAGAGAACAAGACTGGATTCTGTGGAAACTGTTAATAAATTCTAATCATGTGCAAAAATTGGTGCCAGCCAATTTAATACAGATCTTGAGAAAACAAACAAAAAACCAATTTAAAGCATTTTTGCTCAAACAGAATGTTAGTTGTGGAACTCTATTGCTGACATATCCTTGTCTATCTTTTTTTTTAATTATTTTGTTTTGTGATATAATTTACATTATCGCTACTGTTACTATTACTCAAATATGCAATAAAAAAAATCTAGGTATTCTGGTTTATAATGGGTATCAACTCTCCAGAGTGCAGTGATTTACATAATTACTATAAATGCACCATCAGTAACTAAATTGCATGTCCCTGTGTTACTCTTTCAGCTCCCATAATCTTCTCTCTTACTTTGACTGGCTCCCATTTTTAGACTACTCAAGAAGTTTTCCAGTAATAACAAGGCTGCACTGACTTCACTTAGCTTTGGGTTTTTTTGAGCAAAGCAGAAAAATGAATGATTTTATAGGAGCAAAGAATTAGACATGCTGTGTCAGTCACTGAATCCAGCAGCTTGCTGCTGCACACCATGCACTCCTCTTTTCTATGTTTTTGCAAGCAACATGTAAAAACCAGTTAGATTTTTTTTGCCCCAAATGCTTGGAAGGCTATTCCAGAACTTGATTGCTCTATTGAATAAGAATTATCTTTCATTTCCATCCTAAACTCAATATCTTTATGTTTTGCATATTTAAATGCTGAGTATAAACCACTCATGGTTACTGCTGCTTAAGTGGTGTTTGCTAGTTCACTGAGGCTGGTTCCCAGCTATCACAGACAGATCATTTGGTGTCCTTCGTAAAACAGTTGCAAAGGAGGGAAGAAAGTCCCTCCAAAGCAAAGAACATGAGACTTTAGAGTCTGAAAAGGAGAAATTTTGCGGTGTCCCATCCCTCGTTTCCTATGTTTGCCTGCCATTCCTTTCCATAGAAGTCTGCAGTGCTTTCGTCTCCAAAAGAACTGTACCTCTGTATTTGCCGGAGGAGTGTGCACTCAGAGGTCATCTCTCTCTTGATTCAGTTTTGAAAAAGTGTACGTCAACTATTCTAGCCAAAGCACTTTCTGGCTTTCATCTATGGAAGAAAGATCTTGCTGTCCTTTTTGAGGAAGAAAAGAGATGTAAAGAAATTGAATGAGGACAATGAAATAAGGATGATCAAAATACAACACAGAAGAACAGATTAAGGGGAGATCTTCGATATTTGTTTAAACAATTTCCTACTGTGCTGACAGTCCTTCTTGGTTATTTTGACGTTCCCTTTACTTTAGATTTTAATTTCTCATTTTGCTGTTCATAAATGCTTTCTATTGGCTGTACAAAAGTCCTACCCAAGTCCATCCAGGAGGTTGCTATTGCGTTATAGTTATTGGGTTTGCGCTTCAGATATAAAGTTATATAGGGTCAAGCTCCACTCTTACTCACTGGATCAAAGTTTTGTCTTATGAGCACTGTTAACAGTCATTTGGCCACCAGCCAGCTGTGGTTAGACTTTCACCAACACTGCAGCACAAACTGCCCTAGGGAGCAGGGGCTTAAAATCATCTGAAATGGTCCCTGCTTCCTCCCAAGCCTCTGCTGCCAGCCTTCACTGTGCGGGTGCTAGTGCCAGTGCCAGTGGCGACACATGGGGATCAGTCCTTGCTGGAAAATGACCCCGTGCTGCTGGAAAAAAGGGAAGTCAGGAGGCAGGAGAAGAGGGGAGTGCTCTTCAGCTGGTGAAAAAAAGTGAACTTCAAATGGGTGTTACGACTTTGATAAAAGGCACTGTTGCATCAGGGTAAGCCATGACCAGCTCTTCCTCTGTGAGACAGTTCCTCTGGGAAAAACCCTTCGATTCAGGTACCTAAACTGGAGTCTGGTGGCCTACAGAGACCCACCAGGTTTCCAGCTGCTGCCCCAGAAGGGGGTCTCCTCCTGCCCCTGGGTCTCCTGGAGGTCCTGTGTGCTATTTGTCAGGCCTGTGCAGACATCTCGGACATCCCTGAACACCCCAGGTTTTCTAAAAAACCACTAGATGCCTGTTTAAACCCCTGAATACTTCTATATTGCCAACTTCATTTCATATGAAAATTACGTTTTTGGTGATTAAATGAGCTTTTGCTAGTTTACTGAGTACAGAATAGTTCATCACCACCAGCAGGTTGCATTTGCAATAAACTATAGCAATACCAGAAATAAAAATGATAGAGCAAAACTTGTTCTTACTGAATAGCTGACAAATAGCAACAATTTTATGGCTTGATAACTTGAGGAAGACGTGTTCTTTAGTCTGAAAGTTTCTGATTTTCAGTATTCACAAGCCAATAGAACCAAGATGTCAAGCACCTTAAAAAACCTGGTCTATTTTTATCTATCTACATCATTACTCAGTGACAAATTTCATTTTCTGTGCTGCGGGTTGCAAGTTTTCTCTTCATTGTATTTATATGTGACTGCAAGCTACAGAATGTAATAAAAATGCAGCTTGCTGAAAATGTTATGTTTATTTGGGTAATAAAAAAGTTAAGATTAAATATTTTAATCAAATATGCTTCTGTGTTTTGCTAGAAAAAATGTCAGAGAAAAAAGGCTTAAAGAAACAAGCCTTCCAATGCATTTGTAAAGTTTTGCCGAGTCTTTAATTTTTAATGCTTCCTGTACATAACATGAAGAAGAAATGAGATAAACAGAACTAACCCAGCTTGTACTTTGATCAGGAAAATATCGACGTGGCAGGTACAAGAAAAACAACTGACACCAATGATTAATCTGTCCTCACCACTCCTGTATAAGCAACTCATCCAGACTCTCCATCCTGAGGAAAGAAATGATCAAATAGCAAGTGCCGTAAGTCCCTCTAAAAATCCTCAGATACGTGTTTCCCTTCCTTGTGTAAGGATAAAACACAAGAGACCAGTACCAAAACAGTCGCTTCCCCAGCATCCTTTGGTAAGATGTCTTCCGTATTAAAAGTATGCTGCTTGCAAATGCAATTCAGTCTTTTCCCTGCGAAAGATGTTCCTTGCCATATCTACTTCTCTGCATTTTTAGCTTAGCACCTTCCCTTCAAGCGACGGAGCATGAACCACTCTACTCCAGCGAGGGCTTCCTGTCTTCCCAGGAGATATTTATTTTGGATAGGCTGGAGGGATCTGGCCCCAGAATGGTGAAAGGAAGTCTGGTTTCAAAGTTTCTTGAACCTGCTAACACACTGGAATGTTTTCTCCCATAGATGACTCGATATTTTCACTTTCAGACAGCACAGGACTGGAAGACTGGAGAAAAACTCAGTTCAGGAAAGCTGACAACCCTTTCAAACCACAGAGGGTAATAAAGTAAACAGAAATTATGCTGCAATTAACTTGCAGGAGACAGTTATCTGCTAATCTGTTGGGTTAAGAATACCTACACATGGAAATAATTTGGAGTGATGGGGACAATTTGATTGATTTTGATTTAAATCCAGGAGTCTGTAGCCAAGCCAAACTCCAGTTGCTTTTGGCGAGAGATCTTTCTGACTAAAGACTGAACAGGTTGGAAATATTTGTAAACAAAACCCAAGGTATTTGTTCATTAATGCATGTAGTTTTCAAAACTGAAACAAGACAACATGAAGAGTCAAATCTATTTCATGTGCAAAAGCTACTTGGTGCACACTTTTGTACTAGACTGACAGATATGAGTCAAATAATGTCACACACTTTGGTGTTATCAAACTTAGATTACTGTACACCAAAAAGTAAAGAAAAATACATTAAACTACATTTAGGGTTTTTTAAATTTCTAGTTCTGTTTATAGCTGGAATAAGAAGGGTTTATAGATTAGATATTTAGATTTTTCAGACATTCTGATCCACTGTTTTCGTTGAAGACTGACACATCTTCCTTCTCTGGGGTTTCCTTGGAAACTGAAGCTGAACATTTTTGCTAGGGCTCCAATTCCGCAGCTGCCTCTCGTGCAAAGTACCTACTGAGTACAGACAACGAGAATTGGTAGGAAAGCAGGGATCTTCTACAGGAAGGACTGAGTGGTGATTGTTTATCCGACTCTAAACTGGATAAATAAAATGAATGAAGTACCAAGTTGCTCCTTTCCCCCCCCCCCGAATATTTAAGACTGAATGAGCTGCCTACCTGAAGTGGCATGCGCTCTGGGAAAGTTTAGCAGAGACTGATAGTTAGAGGCGCTGAGCTTTCTCCAATCCACGAAAAGTCAGAGGGGATGGAAAGCTCACGGCAAACCTGAGGACTGGGTCTGTAATCAGCCCCATGCTCTGCAGGGTGGAGTTCAGGTTCAATCTGAGTTTTTACTTTTGGTTTTTAATAGGAGAATTGGTCCTTGGAAATTTGGTCCTGGTCATTGGAAACTGACTCAGCGACTGTAGATACACCATGTCTTTCTAGCTCTCAAAGTGTAGGTCTTCATTTCTGGGCTTTTTTTCTATATAGGAATTTTCCAACTAGATGATGGCTTAGAAGATCGTAATAAATGCTCCTATTGCTCAGTGACTATTTAAGGGACTCGGTGGCTGCAATGGCTGCAATGGCAGGCAATGACAGTTTTATTGTGCACTGGGAGGGGAAACCCAAGCCTTGCTCTGCATACATGCCAATGGCCATTCATAACCAGACCACCCGTTTCTGAGTACCTTCTTGTTTGAGCTGCAGAGTCAACTGCAGCTAGAAGCTACATCACATGTAGTGTGTGTCACGTGATGAAGATCATTTATCCATGCTATCTCAATATGCTAACTAGCTTTTGCTCCACCACCAGCTCTGATTTTAGGTGGATGTATTCCAGATTTTACACTTCAATAAAAGCTTGGACTATTTAAGATGGAAATTTTATTATTTGCATTCCAATGATTTATCAGGTAGTCAGTTCACATAACCTATCTGTTTCCTGAGAACTGAGTTCCTGTTGTGAATAATGCCAAGTTTGAATTGAGAATTTAATTTCCATACAAAGCTGTAGTTGCTGGGCATATCCTTGGCAGAAAGCTCTATTTTAGAATATTTGAGGACACTTTTCTTGTTTGACTGTGTTCACACACTGTGTCTACTAATTGGAATTAAAAGTATTTTTTCCAGTGTTAGCCTTGCTCTAGTTCTGCCACCTCTAACGAACAGTCAGTTGGGATATTCCTGAAAGAGAGAAAACCCATTAAGCTTGAATCTTCAGTCAGGAAAATAAAATTCAAAGAAATCATGGTGTGGGCATTTTTTAAGATGGGTTCTTCAAGCAGACAGATGAAACACTTACTAATATTCCAGGTTTTCTTATCCATTTTCCAGTCAGGCCAATGCTTATTTCTTACAACTCTTATTAGTCTACTGGGGCTCCTCCTCTGTACTTAACTTCTGAAGCAATTCTTAAATGCCGTGTTCTATTTATTTACAGTAGTTATCAGATGACATGTCCTGCCCTTTAGCAGTAGTATATACACATGGCTAATTTTTTTTTTAAATCATGCATGGCTAGAATAAACTAATCTGTTGATTTTCAGTGTCCAGCTCAATGAGGCAGTGAGTCAGCACACATTCACTTCATTAGGAGTGGAAGATGCACAGCATGAACAGAGAGACATACAGCTTACTGGCTCAAGCTCTAAATAAATAAGCTACACTTTCAGGTTTTTATTTTGGCAGTTCATGTAAAATGTATGAGTACTGCACTCTTGCAAACACCTGAATGCCAAAGATAACAGCTTGCTAGAGAAGCACAGCTTTCTCCCCATTGATCTCTTCATTGATTGACTGAAAAAATCAGGGTTTTTTCCCCCTGTGGGATCTCACTGAATACTTTTGGCTGAAATTTCTGTTGTTGATGGCTCACCTTCCAGTGAATAGCCTTGTGGTGTGGGTCTGGGGTTGGGTTTGGAGGATCTAGGTTCACTTCTTTCCCTCATTTGTGCTTTCCTTCACGTTTTGAAGCTGTTCCACCTTGCACAGAATATAACCGTTCAGCCAGGGAAAAGGAGCATATTACCCAACGTCTTGATGCACTTTTGATCACACATCGAGCTGGGATGTGGTAGGAATGAGCAGGTATGAACATAAGAGCAGGTATGACCATAATGAATTGAGTGCCAAGTGGATCGGCTGCCTAGTATGTCCTGCAGCTCGGCTACATCCCCCGTCAGATGGACGGATGGAGAAACCCAGCTTCTCCTGAGAAACGTCTCCTCCCTCCAGGGTGAATGCCTCCTCACTGCACTGGTGGGCAACAGCCCTAACACCTCCTCTTTGCTGACTCTGAGAGTGCTGTTTTTGTTTAAAATGCCTGAAATGGAAATGAAATCTTGTTCTCGGTCAGGGTGTTTCACTCAGCCCAAATCTCTATGTCTTCTGTTGTTACTATCAGAAATATTTTCAAGTGATTTACATTGTATTTCAGGACTAAGTAGTTGGGACGCACAGCCGCTGCCTACAGAATGGTTTTATAAAAGTACTAGGGTTCAGCTTCAGGGAACACAGGGAATGATATTACAGCCCTTTTTAATTTTTTTAAATTATCGTGGAATCTACATTTAACAATACTCCCCAGTATGTCTCCAGATGACTCTTGCCTACCTAATTTAATGGTAGTCATTAATATAGTTTAAGTCGTTAGCATCTTTTACTAGCATGTTTTCAACTTCAAAAATTTGGATTATTTTTTCAAATTTGGACTATTTTCAAATGTTGATATGCTGATAATACTTACCCACATTTGGCATGGGACATGGAATCCTCTCTTGGTACGACAATATGAAGAACATTCTTCAGATCATTTGCAAAGACAATTTTGGTTATATCCAAACTGTAATACTTTGCAGCAGAGCTTTACAGCTTTGGTACTCAACAATTTTGACAAGCCTTTTCCTACTGGGCTTTTGCTACAAACGTATATGTGGAAGAACTTAAATATGAATTAGTAACTTTATCTAGATAAGAAAAATACTGGATACATGTTCAAATAAGTAAAATATACAATGTAAAGAAAATTTCACAATTTTTACTTACTTTCTTTGTTTTGTCCATTGCCTTCAGTATGGTTATGTTTAAGTCTTCCAAGACAGAGAGAACATTTTCATACTCTCCTAAGTGCTGGGAAAAATATTCTAAAAGAAGAAGAAAACCCTATTCATGACCTGAAAAATCAATATTTCATTAAGTATCAATTTTATCAAGTCTGAATTCAATTATGGTATTATTAACTATCTAAATATATAAAATGAACACAAGTTACAATGAAAGGGATGATTTTCTTTTTAAATTTTGTATTATTTCCCTCAAAATAATCCCTGGAGTACTTAAAATACCAAAATCAGTGTTTCAAAATGTTTTCTTTCAATAAATGAGTTGCCAAATTGACAAAAATTTAAAATATCAGTTTGAGAGCTGAAAGAGACCTACTTTCAAAATACCTAAATTTTCTTTCTAAACTGGATTTTCAGTTTAATAGTGTACTTTACAGTTACTAGGAGGAAATGAAGTTTTCATGTGTAATGTACTAAATCTGATTATATTGATACAAAAATGAACAACACTGATAAAGCCCTTAGAGGAGATAAGATCAAGTCGGGGCTGTTGTGAGTCAAGGTCAGCTGAGTCCAGTTGTTTCTCTCTGAGAAGCGAAGAGACCATGAGTTGGCCAGATAAGCTTCTAGTCCCAGGTACTGTGATTATATTTTCAACAAATATGATGCATGCAAAATACTTTTAACAAAAATCGTGGAAATAATGTAAGTTGCAGGATGTCCTTGCGTAGCTGTTCAAAGCAAAGGACATTTTAACAGAAAGAGCTGACGTAGAATCAGGGGGCATAATTCAATCAGAGAGATTACAGCGAGAGGAGGAGGCATGACCCGAGTTCCCATTTGGTCAATGCGGCAAAATGCAACAGAGGGAGGCACAGGAAGGAAAAAGTGTGAAAAAGAAAGAAAGAAAATGATGTTAAAGCTAGAGACTGTGTTAGACAAGGCATTTAGACATCAGATCACCTGAAAGAGTATGAAAAGCAACATCTAAATGGCAGACAGGAAGAACAAGATTAGATAGGAGCTTTTTGAAATAATAAATAGCAATACTTTGAGGCTTTTAAGAGGTCAGTGTGAGCTTCTCAGGGGAGTCATGAAAGCATAATGTTTCAGGAGTGCTGCGACATAACCTGGTATAGCTGAGAGGCTGAATGAAATGATTTAGAATGAAAACATATTGTGAATTAGCATCCTTGGAAGTGAAGCTTCATTTCCAAGGAGAACTGAGATAACTCAGAAAAAGCTGTATAATCACTAGCTTGAACACGTGTTGAGTGAACTCAGTACCAGATTCACAGATGAGAAACACCCTAGTGGCAACCTATGAAAGATTTAAAAGGCAGCTGAAGCAGCCTGTATTTAATCAAAACAGACAGTAAACAGAGTCAGTGGCAGGCTGAAATCCTCCTCAGCCCTCTGGCCAGCCTAAGATGGCTGGTGGGGTCAGGTGCTGAGCAAATCTGTAAGCCTCCAGTGCAACATCAACAGCAGTAAATCTCTTGTGGAACGAAACCCCCTCTCTTCCTTGGCCAGTTTTATATAATTTTGGCCAGATTCTCACCAGCAGGAGTCATCACAGCCCAATTCACTTCAGCTGAGCCTCTTGTCATATATCTATCAGCCACAGACTGGGGTGCTTCTCAGTGGGTTCTTGGCCATGGGTAGAGTCATCTTGTGGGTGAGTAAATGAGCTGGTATTCAACTTGACAGGGTTTTCAGCTTTTATAGGTCTTCAACATTGTTGACCATTGAAAAATTTATCAGGCTACCATTTGCTGACATCTTTCCCTTAGAAATAGGCTGGTTTTGACAAGTATAACTGTTTTTTTGATATTTTGTAGGAGGATTTGCAGAAATTTTCTGTGAATTGCTTTCTGCTGCAAGAAGCATTCCTAAATCAGGTGCTTTAAGATCAGTTGGAGAGCAAGCAGAATTTTGGGGAAATGACTCACAGCCCAGAAATGTGTAACTAGGCCAAATTCTAGTCCTTGAAGGAGTGTTTTTGTGATGCAGGATGATAGAACTTGTCAAACTGCTGTTCTTACTGGCTCAAGTTGGAGGAAAATAATGAACTTTCCTCCAGTGGGGTACTAACATGACAATCTCTTTCAAAATTGCCAAAGCACTCACACCTCTGAAAGTGATGAACTAACTAGAAAAAATATCTCACATGAAAGGGAAATAAGATAAAAGGTATCTATCTATCTTTACATCAGAACAGAACTTGAAGTTCAGACAATGTGAAGTATTGATTAGGAAAAATATTTTCAAAGTAATTTCTGCAGGTAATGAATGACAGCCTGAAAGATTATAAGCCATCTGCATTCTCCCAGGAGATCTTTCAATGGAAATTATTTTCTGTTTGAGCTACACAGATTAAACAGAAAAAAAATCGTATCACATGGTATGTTCACTTGCACAAGGCTGCTGCAGGCACAGATTATCTCCTTGCCGAAAAAAGGAACTTACTGCAGAGTTCTTCTGTGTCAAGATTGCTGGAAAGATAAGAGGATAGAAGGTTAGTGAGCTTAGTAATGTTTCTTGTTGGATTGGTAGGTAGTAGGACTTGATATTGGCCTGACTGGGACATGAAGCCTCCCTGCCTGGGCTGTAGCAGGAGGTGTGCCTGGCCCTTGCTGGCCTTGCTCTGCTGCCTTAGGGAGGCTTGCCCTCAGCTGCAGGCTGTAGCTGGCTGCAGGAGCAGCCTCCCTTCCTGATAATGTTCCCACTGGCACCTTCCTACTCACTGGCAGCCCCCTTTGAAGTTCCTCACCTAGCCTTTGGGCATCATGGTGCAGAGTCACTGCCTCTCAGGCTTTACACACTTGGTCCCAGTACTGGTAGAAACCCATCTAAACACCAGAAATTGTTTTTTTTTTTTTCCCCCCACACCTTTCTGCCTGTGCTCCTTTTCTATGGCTGTCACGCTGGAGAGCGTGGCTCAGAGAGCTCGGCCCTCCATGCTAAATGAGGGGAAAACCCAACAGATTTCTCTGCTTCCAGTCTTCACCAGGCAGTAGTGCTCCACAGGAGAGACAGTACAGCAGGAGGATAAAACCAGACATAGCCCATCAGCACACATAGTTTCTAAGTCTTTTTGGCCACACAAAACTGTTTCACCAGTACTAACTTCAGCAAAATTAGAGATGTGAAAAGAATATCTGTATTGCCATATTCCCATATAAATACATAAGCATATGCAAGTATTCCATACAATTTAAACTGTTCATTTCAAGCAGATTTCATCTTGATCAACTCTTAAGCTATATTTTCTCTCTGAGGCTTTAACAGTCAAAAGATAAACCATTTGACCTACAGCTCAATTCTGAAAGTTAGTATATTGACTTTCTTCCAAGGAGGAGAAGAAACCGATTATTAAAGAAACTTAAAAGCATGAATGTCCTTTTTGAATCTTGCTGAGGGGTGAATATTGAACAGCTGATTGTACTTTGGATTTTTTCACTTATCTTTTTAATGGGCTTTTTATATTGACCTTTTAATAAAATGATGACACAGTATTATCTTAAAGTCACTTTCACCAATGCTAACTTCCATACATCTGGCTTTTATTTAATGAGAGAGAGAAACAGACAGAAATTGCATGATCCTGGGGTGTCACAAACTTGCATACTCAGGGCTATAAAAACTTCTGAACACTTTTAATTGATGATGCAAATGAGATTTTCCCACAGCTTTTATTAACTAAAGGTGACCTGATCTGCATTTGAATGGGCCAAGTTGGATGGCTGCAAATGGGTGTTGCATCTGATTTTTCTAATGACCTTGGTGGCAGGTATAATGAAATTTGTAGTAAGAATCAGTGCTGAAGCTGAGAAACTTAACTCTTAAGTCAACAGACGTTCAACCCTTGAATGCAAACTGAAAGCTGGAAAGTTGAGTTGAAAAGTAGTGACAGAATATGATGTTAAATGACAGGAGTTTGTTGTTATGATGCCTACTCTTTGTTCATTGTCCCTTCTTTTTTTGCCCCTTCACATCATCTGCCCTATTGCCTTCTCTTTGTAAAAGACATTCTGCATTTCTTAATGTACAGCTTGAAAACTGTTTAAAACAGTCTTTCACATTGTTAGCCAGTCAAATTCATGCTCTCTTTTCAAATTTCATGTTAAAATCCATTCTGGTCCTTGTTCTTCTGCAGTATCCTCAGCAGTGTGGTAGTGATATAGTAAGGGAGTGGCTCAGAGGCTTTCAGTGTTGCTTTCATCAGAACATTGCTGTTAGTCGTATTGACAGAAGCGATGCAGCTGCAAATGGACTATGAGTAAAAATGGAAAAGTTTTTGGGTGCTGAATTCATTTTCAGTTAGAATTGGGCACCTGAATAACGAGAAAATTATTGTCCAAAGTGATTTGTGCAGCAGCTTTCAGGAAGCCTGTGACAGAACATAGAAACGACATAAAGAGTGTGGATTTTAGTCTACATACTCATAGTATTTTCTTCTCTACTATAAATACCCTCTGAGGCTCCATTGTTCCCAGCATCCTATTTGACAGGGATGCTTTCTAGGCAGGGAAACTATAATTTTGTGTCACTGATTATTTCATCCTCTCAGAAATAATAACATGCTGCTTCAAAAAGTCGTGAACAAATGTAGAAATTCTTTTTCTGTATACAAACAATCTTTAGCTCGCTGGAGGATGCTACAGAAACAATTAAAGAAGTTTGGAATAACTTAATTGTATAGGAGTGAGGTGCACACCAGAGGGTTGTTTATGCAACTCAATACTCAGGTTTATAGTAGGCAACTGTTCATCACTTCAGTGGGTATGTACGCCAAGGATGCTTCTGCTTAGACCTATAATCTGGCAATGCTGAGCATGTTATTTGCAATATTTGCTGGATGACTCACATGCAGGCGCCAGCACTCCACTCCTGATAAGCACCCAAAACATAGGGTGCAGCCAAATGCATTCACGTCATGTCGCCATGATCATTTTTTAAACTTCTGCTCTCAATTTGCCTTCTGACTACTAAATGCAGTCCTTTTACACATCTGACTTTGTCTAAAATGTTCTCCACCTAATAACATGAGCTATTTTTAAAGGACTATTACTAATATGTCACTGAGCAGTCCTGATCACTGTAAAGTTGATCATACCTGTTGCTCAGTGACAGAAACACAAGCAAATTCACTTGAATGAACTGTGGCAGAAGTGCCTATTTGTGCTACCTCTGGAAGTGGCCCAAAATGTAGGATTGCAAAGCAGCTGTGATCATGCTCTTGTTCTGCCCACCACAGTCAGCTGTGGACTGGGGCCAGCCAGGAAGGAGGGAAGGTTAAAGCTATTCCACCCACCCACTGGTGCGAATCCACTGATCCACAGCCCCGTCCACTGACCTGACACATACCATTCTCTGGGACAAAAGGCACCTCTAGGCACAGGTACCAGCAGAAGATCTGCATATATTCCCTGGACCACAAGAAGAGGCAATGACATCTCTTCAGTACAGGAATTATATATGAAGTATGGACTCTGTATCAGAAATAGCGTGGCCAGCAGGAGGAGGGAGGTGATCGTGCCCCTGTACTCGGCCCTGGTGAGGCCACACCTCGAATCCTGTGTTCAGTTTTGGGCCCCTCACTACAAGAAGCACACTGAGGTGCTGGAGCGTGTCCAGAGAAGGGCAACGAAGCTGGTGAAGGGTCTAGAGAACAAGTCTTATGAGGAGAGGCTGAGGGAACTGGGACTGTTTAGCCTGGAGAAGAGGAGGCTGAGGGGAGACCTCATTGCGCTCTACAACTACCTGAAAGGAGGTTGTAGCGAGGTGGGGGTTGGTCTCTTCTGCCAAGTAACAAGCGATAAGACGAGAGGAAATGGCCTCAAGTTGTGCCAGGGGAGGTTTAGACTGGACATTAGGAAAAATTTCTTTACTGAAAGAGTGGTCAGGCCTTGGAAGAGGCTTTCCAGGGGAGAGGGGGGGGCACCATCCCCGGGAGTATTCAAAAGACGTGTAGATGAGGCGCTTAGGGACATGGTTTAGTGGGCATGGTGGTGTTGGGTTAACGGTTGGACCTGATGATCTTAGAGGTCTTTTCCAACCTTAATGATTCTATGATTCTCTGGCATCAACAGCAGTTATTTTGTTGAAGAATCCAATACTATATGAAAGACTTTATTAACTAACTAACTGAGGAAATTCATTGCCATGACTATCATAGCTGGAGAAGGATAACACTTTCTTCTTCAGATGTCTCTTCATTCTCAGATATGAGAAGGATTTATTTCAGAGGCTTGAACCAACTCTTTTTTAGGTCCCATTTGCATGTCTCTTTGCTAAATTTGGTTTTAGGGGGGAAAGTTTGAGGCTGGTATCTCCTATTGTTAAGTAGAAACATGTAATTTGTGACTGAAAAGAATTAATTGTTACTTAGACTGTGCAAGGGTAACTGAATAGTCATCCATGGACAATCTTAGCCAAAAAGCTGTAAGCTCTTTGCAACAAGAAAGCCTGCATACCATCCCACTTCAAGTCAGCGAGGTAAGTGCTCCAACACCACAGAGGGTGTTGTGCAAAGGAGTCTTATATGTGCACTTCCATTTTAAGGATATTCTGCTTCACAGCTCCTTTGCAACAGCGAAGACCTTTTCACTCAGGTTTGTTCAAGGTTTCTTATCAGTGGAGGCAAAACTGCCTTTTGCCATCAGTAGGATGAGGTGTTGGGACAAGCCCAGGCATTGGCTTCTTGCCACAGAAAAGGGAGAGGAGGAAGAAGAAGGGGCAAAAGTGGGACAGAGCTCCCGGGGCTGGTCCCTGGGGAGCCCTGAGGACGCCGCTGCTCTTCAACCCCAGGGCTAGCTGGATTATGCACCCTCTGGCCTTTCAAATGCAGCAGCCACCTTGGCTTTCAGGGCTCTGACGCAGGCAGTGGGGTCACGGCTGTTAATGTCCCAAACTGTGCCTCACTATATAATTCCCGAGCTTGCTTATGCTTAGCTCCAGGCCAAGTGATAACTTCAGAATCGTCACTTACTGCTCTGCGTGTGGCAGGACTAGAGGAGAGAATAAAGTTGTAGGTTTTTTTTTTTTTTTCTCCCTTGACTAACTCATCTGAAAAAAAAATAACCCAAACCCAAAACCCTAATCCTTTGCATTAGGCAATGATTCACAGGGATGCAATGACTACATAGCTGGCTAGCCACCTTAACCATCCCAGCTATTACAGTCTCTGTGTTGCTAAAAGAGTCTTAGTACTATTAAAAGTTGCGGTGCATGCTAAAATCTGTAGAGAACTGTACAAGGGCTGCAGAGCTATGATTTTTTAGCGGAGTCTGAATCACGCCAATCTAAACGAGGAGATGAGAGGCAACATCATGGTGGCTCTTTTGCCACAAGGAGCAAATTTCAGAGTTTTCACCCTGTAGAAGATGATAATGTTTCAACTTCTGTTTTTGTCCCAAAATTATTTTTTTTTTTAAAACTGAGATTAAATTCTTTATTGTTACACAAAACAAAATGTTTATTTTGGTTTATTAAACTCCTTGGAAATGCACATGTTAATAGAGATACCAAAACTGCTGTGGTTCTCTGGGAAACCCAGATTATGGAAGGGACTAGGTCCTCAAAATACACCTTAATTAATTAATTGCTTAATTACAATTAAGCAATGAGCTCACTGCTAGGAAGCCAATGTTATCTTCTGAAGAACTGAATTGAAATGAAACATTCTAGGTCAGCTCCATTTAGGTCAATGCAATTGAAATTACTCATTACCCTTTGATTTTCCTAGTGTGAGTGATTCTCATTTCTTCTGCAGAAAGCTGGATTTCCCATTAAAAATAACCATTCATATGGAAAATTTCCAAGCAACTTTATTTGCAGCTTGTCTGTCTGACCAGAGGATCTGTTAGCATCAGGACTGTGTAAATCAGTCTCAGTGAACTTGTTTTGTTTAGTCACGAAATACTAAACTGTATAATCTGCTCATTCTGACCAGTGTCTTGCCTTTTTCTCTGTATTTCATTTCCAAACCGATTTCTATAGCTATTGTCTTGAAAAGTCTGAGAGTTAAAGCCAATAGCTGCAATTACATCTCTTAAATAGTAGCAAACACACCTTTCTGATGTCCGTGCTGCACCATGTGCCTGAAATTCTTATTTAATCTGTATCTCATGCTGTTTTTAATAAATCTTTTTTCTCCCTCATTTTACTCAGAAGTTCATTAGTTTTTTTTCTGTCTACTTGTATTGAACCGTGATAAATCAGCAATAGCATGAGACTAAAATATGCCTTCCAATGGAAAAAAAGAAAACCATCCCAGGCACAGATAATTGCTATCCTTAGACTATTGTTAAACTACTGAGGATTTGTCATTATTATCTTTACAACCAGAGTCTTGAAGGAAGCACTGTGGTCCCATATAACATGCATTTCATCTTAGTTTCAGTGCACAGTACTGGGCTGCAGGCTAATGCAGTCGGATGGTTGCCACGATTGCAAGGATAATGCTAACCAACCTCTGCTCTCAGACATCAAATTGGCATCCTTTTGGAGTTTGCTATTTGGGCAGATGACCTCAGCATTTCTCTTTTGACCCAAGGGAGGAACTAGGGCTCTGCTAATGAAGACCTGGGCAGGTGGGAGGGAGGTGAATTCACTTTGGGGCTCAGTCCTAAATGTAGATGGCTGTATGTGCGCCGGGTGTCCAACCTCCCCTGCCAGGCAAAGGAGCCCCGATGTATTCAAAGGAGTTGGGTTTTTTTCAGTAGACCAGCTAGCAGGAGTGTGAGTAATTGGATATAATATAGGCATCTAGTGTTGTTTCAGATGCTGCAGCATTTCTCCCACCACCCATGTCCCAGCCGCTTCTCCTGTGTCATCCTGTCCACCTTGGGCTGATGTCTCAGGTGGGAGCATCTTAAATGCCTTATGCCTGGGCAACAGTGCTGAAGCCTATGTGAGCAGAATTACTTCTTAGGTGCCAGTGACTTCATTGACCATAAGGGAGCCTTAGACACCCTGCTGACACAAACACAAGCAAGTGTAAATGTGTGTCCATAGTGCCAAGTCCCGTCCCTACATGTGCAGTACATGCAGCATGACAGACTCTCCCAAATGCCCAGCATAAGCTCAGCGCTGCAGGTGGCTGAGGCTCTCAGGTCCTCACCAAACTCATCTCTGGCTTGTGCGAAGTTTATCTTTAACTTGTGCCCCACACGAAGGCTTAATGGTACCTCCCTACCTTTGGGAGGTTGCCTAAGCCCCAGGTCTGCCTCAATAGTTTTAGCATCCCTCCTACCTTGTAACTAAGGTCCTGGCTGAGGACTTAATTTTACCAATGAGAAAAACAAGTCTGATTCCCCACTGACTCATATGAGTCAGTAATCAGTGAAGCATTTATCGCACTATCTCTCCGGCAGTGCTGCAGACTGAATCCCCTTGAGATCCTCTGCATGTCTCTTCGTTTGTGACTTTGCCAAATCTTCTCATTATCTTCTGACACCTTTCCCCTGAGGATGCCATTATGCAAAAACAATTTCCATGAAAGTTACGAGTCGGGGGAGGAAAAGGAGAAGGATAAGAGTAAAAGGGAGGTTTACGTTTGCAATGACTGCTAAAACCTATTCACTAAACCATGAACCATGTCAAGGATTCTTGCTCTGCTGAAACACGGGCTTGTCAGAGTTGACATTAAAATTAATCAGGGGCAGATTTACCAAGGAAATGAGCTGTAAAAGCATTCACCCCATAAGCCACAAATTTCAAACTTTTCCTGCATACTTCTCTCCATGTATAAAAAGACCTTTGCTGCTCATACTTTTCTCTGCTTTCAGTACAATTGTTCAGGCAATAACACGTGTAAACAAAACAGCTATATTTCTGCAGAACTACCTCCTGTGAAGCTGAACTATGCTGCACTACTGTCTTGCACGCAAGCTGTTTAGCATTCAGTAAAGGCAGATGTGCAGTCCAGGTAATGCAATCTATTAATTGTGTAGAGCATGCTAATCCCACAAATTAGCGTTTTCTGAGTTGGGATAACTGAGAGCTTAAATAGCTTCTTCAGCAATATTACAATCCCCAGGCAGCTGCATTGAACATACGCACACATTGGATTTAGAAACCAGATGAGAGCTCATAAAAATGTTAGGATACAAACTAGGTAGTAGGAAAGATGCACACATTACTAAAGTTACTAAAATATCAAGTTTAAAATAAAAATATGACTTTTGTTCCTGATTAGATGCAAATATGGGAGGAAGAAGATCTTCATATTTGGATTTGGTGTATACATCATGATTTAGTGATTCAAAAGGGGCAAGAAATGAAATAGCAATGGAAATAACACCAAAAAATTCTTTGATATTTTTCAAGTGGGAACTTGACAAAGCCAGTCACATTCCATGATTCTTGTTCCTATTTAATCTGTAAAATACTCTTGTGCTCCAATCTGCTCCTTAAAATAGTCCTTAGGAGAGTATGTTAAGAAAAACAATGCTTAAGGTTGCCAGACAACTCCACTCTTCTCTCCTCAGCCTTAAACTTCTCTGATATTGCCTTTGTAAAAGTCTGCAATATCTGAAAACATAAAACATTTCTTGTAGTTAACATCACCAGCTCACTTCTATCTTCAGGTGGCTTTGAGCATCAGTCCCTGATAACCTTTGCCTTGAGCTGTCTGTATTGATTTACACTCATGCCATGATAGTGCAAATTGCCACACAACCAAAATGAGTGTTTCACGTTCACTTGATAGAGTTAATAACCGCTCCAAGGACAGCTCCAAGACAGCAGAGCATGTGGGTCTTCAGCTTCACAATTACTTCAGCTATGACCTGCAGATCATGTCCTCCATGAGCTGTGTGTTGTCACCCTCCTTGACAGCCCCGGAAAAGACTTCTGGTGCCTTTCCAGCACCTGCATTTGCCTCCAACACCATTCCCACTGCTCCCATCAGCCCTGCAGAGCCTCGCTGACCGCTGTGTAACTTGGAGCTGAGGCTGTGGGGGGAGAGAGGGGTGAGGAACCACCCTAGGTTTCCTACACCCTCACAAAACTCCTCTGAAAAGGTTAACTCAGCTTTCAAGTAGAGTGCACTGAGTTTTTCTGAGGTCTCAGGACAATCACTGACAAGCTCCCAACTGTGACATTACAGACGTCTAACACAGATGTCATGTCAAATATGTGTCAAATCAGGAGGCAAAGATAAGCTCTTCCTCTTGCTCCTTCCCTGCTCACAGCCATGCCCTCATGTTGGTCTAACTCGTACTGTGGTGGCTTGGCTCCTACTCAACATGCTGCGGCAATCTACCTTGGCCTCCTGATACCTTCAACACAGCTTAAGATGTTGCCCAGATGCTTCTGGTGTGCTTATTTCTGGGCTATCTGCAAAAAACTTAAACCATTATGAATGAGGGGAGAAGGATCATTGTACAACTCTAGGTTGAAGCTTAAGTCTTAAATAAATCACTGCTCTTGATTTCTTGCCTAAACTTCAATTTTTTTTTTAAGGGTCTTTAAATACAAGACACTGCTTTGCAGTATGCAAGTGCTAAGTGCATGCTGGGAAAGGAGAACCTGGAGACCTGGCTGTAACTGCCCAGACCTAATCACTGCTGCATCAACGCAAAGCCTTTTCTTACACTGACAGAGTGAAGGCATCTGAGTGGGGACCCTTTGTAACAGCTCCTTCATACTATCCAGTGGTATGTGATTGAACGGGGATTGCCCAAAGGTTTCATGAGATCCTGGGAAGCACAAATAGAAATGACTTTCAGCGGAAGTCAAATGCTTAATTGGCTTTCAGCTTCAATATGAAGTAATGACAATACTGGAAACTGCATTTAAGGAAGAATAGTTACCTCCTACCTCCCTAAAGCAGTCACCTTGTGCTAACTACACATCAGGAATGCTAGTTGTATGGCCTAATCAAAGCATTCTACTATCTCTTTATGTAGCTTTTGAAGCACAGTATTTCTGAATAATCAGAAGTTGTTTGTTTTACTGAAGAATGTTAAAATTAATTTAATGTATGAATTAATTCTTGGTATTATCTCCCTGCCTTCATTAACAAACAGGAGACTGGCATTTACCGGGTCACCACAGTGGCCCACTGGTCTGTGTCCTCTTGTTTCTTTGTGGTCATAGGAGGCTTTTAAAAAAAAACCAACTTATGTTAAGGCCTTGTGAACAGGTATGAGCTAGTCTGCCCATGTGGGGAATTTTTGTGTAACTATGTATATCTAGTAGTTGGCCTATAAACTAATTATTATATTGGCTTATGGTTCAGTGGATGGAAGACACCACCACAAATTTAATTGTTTACAATTTATCTTTTTGATCGCCAGTTCTTACAAATAAATTCTTGTATTAAAACACCTTCAAGAAAGGTAAAATATTGTAGCAGTACTAAAATTTGGGAAAAAATAACTTCCTTTTTGCATGGACACACTACTTCACCTAATTTGTTTGTCTAGATAGTGATAGCATTATTATTAATCTATGTTGTACCTAGTATTTATTAACTTATACTTTTGTTTCTGGCTGTATCAAAAGGAAAAAGGAATGGAAGTTAAAAAACACAGGCAATCAATTTGTACAGCATGTCTTTACTGGTATTTATTTAATATTTAAAATGTTATAAAAAGGTAATGTAAATTTTATGAAATCGAAAGAAAAAAAAATCACCGCATAATTGCAATGCTTACGAAATATTTCTGGGAGAGGGAACTACAGTCTGCATTTTGTAAATAGAGAAGTGAAGCAGAGAGAAGATAAATGATTTGCCCAGAGTTTGACAGAGTCTGTATTTTAACTGGGTAAGAGAGACAAAATAATCTGTGCAAATCTTCTCCTACTAGATACACAACTGAGTAGAATTTTTCACCCTCCCCTACTAAAAACCAGCCATAAACTATTTGGGAATTATAGGCACAAACCATGATTTTCGTTTCATTCCCTTGGGTAATGTGCAAGTGAAAACATCACAAAATAGGTGGTTTGGGGATTGTTTGATACGTACGTGATTCTTTTAATGCTTACATTACAAAACTTCCCAAGGTTCAATGAACATTTTGCTACTTTTCTTAGCCATCTGGTTAATTTGAGACATTTTACATAACCTGCCCTTTGCAGCAAATGCCAGTGGGTAAAGTTTTGCCTCCTTATTATAACTGCTTCATGTGATTTTTGCTGGAAAGCTATACTAACAAGGAATTTATATTGTGTTGTCCAAGCTGTCTTCCTTTGCTACATCCATCTGATATTTGGCATGCTCCATCTTGCTGCCTGCCTGATGACAGGGTTCTCAAAAGCTTTCAAAGGTGCTAAGGGAAAGCCTTTAAAATGTATTTGCCTCTGTTAAAAAGAAAGATCAAGCGGTGTAGAATACTTTTCAGCTGTAAAGTCAGGCACTAAGCCTTTTATCAGTTAAAGACTTCGTGAAAAAAACATACTCAGAAAGCTTCTTGTTGCTGTTTTAAATCTAAGCTTTAAGCATGTTTTCTTATTATCTATATCTAGATTCTACTCTACAACAAATGTTAACCAGCCAATAGAAAGCTCCCTTTGTTCTGGTTGGAAAAGGTAATTTAGTAGCTTTTCTCAGTCTTCCACCTCTTCAATTCCCTGAAATACATGAAAATATGATCCTTCACGGTACGTATTCTCTGTGACTTTTGTGCCCTGCTTTTTGCCAGGCTTTTCCTGGACAGTGAGAATGATTTTTCCTGGACAGTGAGTTTCATTACCTGTTCTCAGCTAATAACTGTAGCATTCGACAGTTGCACCTATTCTTCAGGTATGCCTATCTCCCAGGAGGAAAAACGTAATGTTATTCTCACTTTTTCTACATATTTTTCAGGTCCAGATATTCTCTGCTAAAGAGAAAAAGGTTTACAAATAATAAAAAATTTACAAATAAAAATATTTTACAAATTAAAAAAAGCTTTACAAATAAAAAGAAAGGAAAAATAGATGTAGAACGTCTATTTTTTTTCTTAGAAATCTTACATAGTCATCGAGGATATTTGCCCTTATCAGGATGCTCATGAGGAAGTCCAAAGCTGTATGAATGAGTCTTTGGCTCTAAAATGAGTCTTTGACTCTGGGTTAAAAATTTGCGTGAAGGCCCTTAATCTGCTAAGCAAATTCCCATGGTGTTCTAAGAAGCATGTGATTAATTTTGCTAGGATTAGGTAGACTGCATGCATTGTATTTGTTGAAGATCATATTTGTTTCTCAGTCTTTGCCACTGATTTTAAGAAACCTGAGGAAATTAAAATGTTACACTTATTTCTTCTGCACACAGTACCTATTTATTTAGCAGTATTTCTGCAACTTTCTGCTTTGAATTTATAGCATGTAAGTACTTTTGACAAATTAGGGAAATATGGGAAATTAGGGAAATAATGACAGCCTTCTCTTCTTTTCTTATGATAAGAGATAACCTGTTTATATTGCTGCTTCTTCTATGTTGTCTGTTAAGGAGAATGATACATCTGGGAAACCTGTTTCCTTGTCTTTGTTGCATCCTAGTACCAAAAGTCTTCAACACAGGATGGTTTACTGGATGCTTTAGGATGGCCTTGGGATTAGGAGTCCAGTTCCATACTTCCATTTTGTGCTGGCTTAAATCTAATAATTCTGGGGAGGTTATGCCTGATTTACAGAAACATAAGTGAGAGCGGAGCTAAAAAACAAATCCACAGAGTTATTTAGACATTTACTCCTAGGGGATATATTCCTCTGTTTATATGAATTAGGTGCCTCTGTTTATATGAATTAGGCATTTCATAGCTCCGTATAATCACACAGACAGTACTGCTCATGAACAGTACTTCATACATGTTTATAAAAAAGCAACCAAGCTCTTAAGACACCAAAGAAATGTGGTTCTGCATATAGACTGTATATTTAAATGGCTTGAAAGAAGCAACACTTCGAATAATTAATATCTGAATTCATTTAACTATTGATTTTTTACAAAAAAGATTTGTATATTGGCTAATGAAAACCTAGAAACTTTTTTAAAATTTTGATGTTTATCTTCCTGGAAGTTGTTCATAAAAGATCATAAACTGAGATACATGTTCCCTAGCATACACTTGTACAATATTGATCAGATTTCAGACTTCAGTTGATTTCTCTCTTCATACTTTCTGGAAAAGGTGAAGTGGTTTAGTAATTCCATCTAGACTGGAGGGAGGCAAAATTTCTAAGAAGAGAGAAGATATTCATTAGACTAGCTCATAATGGTGGAAAAAATGAACAAACTTCCAAGCACACAAGGCCTTCAGTGAGGCTTCTTCAGAAGAATGAGCTTTAAGATGGTTCCCGAAAAAGCCCTCGGCTGGACTTCCAGGCCTTCTGCTGCCAGGGTAGTTGACATGTCAATGGCCAGCATCACGCCTGGTCATTGACAGGCCACCAGGGTGACGGGCCTGGGCTCGGGTCAGCATTTGGGACTTGTGATACACAACTGTCATGGCAACTGGGTGTTTGCGGAGAAGGACTGGCAGAAGCTGAGAAAGAGGGGAACAAGGAGGGGTGCGATGCTGTGACACAGACACCCAAAGGAGAAAAAGCCATACGAGAGTCACCGTCAGGAAGACCTGGCCAAAGGCAAAGGCCTGTCTGGAGCTACCTGGGGTAATGTGCAAGTCCTAAAGTATTAAGGTGATTGCCAAATTCACATGTCTGAGGAACAAGGCTACTAATATTTCACTGTGAGTTAGTGTCTGGATGTTTACGAAGTAGATGAATTACGAAATTATAGCCTGTTGGTTTTGTTTCCCTGTGGAAGGTAAAAAACCCAAAGACACAGTGGAGTTTTGCATTGGATGAGATAAGGTCCTGTTACACTGCTCCTACCTTTTCTTACAGTAAACATAGGAAGCAGGGCTGTGATAGCATCTTAATACTTGTTGCTCCACTGTATGCAGCTGAGAAAAGCAATACTGACTTATTGTGTACTCGCTCCTCGTAACCAGAACCACAACCCACGCCACGATTACTACATGTCTTCATAGCCTCTTAGCAAAAGCAATAAACGGCCTCTTCTCAGTACCTTCTCTACCACAGGAATAGCCCGATTTAAAAACCACTAGCTTAGTAACACCCTCCTAATTAACAGTAAATGGGAGACTTGCTGTGAATAACTGCTGATGGCCAGAAAGCAAGTAAAAAGGAAATTCATTCTCTTCTTCAGTCATAAAATCATAGGATGGATGAGGTTGGAAGGGACCTCTAGAGGTCATCTTGTCCAACCCCCCTGCTCAAGCTGGGCCACCTACAGCCAGTTGACCCAGGATTGTTTCCAGATGGCTTTTGAATATCTCCAAGGATGGAGACTCCTCAACCTTTCTGGGCAAGCTGTGCCAGTGCTTGGTCACCCTCACAGAGAAAAAGTGTTTCCTGATGTTCAGAGGGTGTTTGGGTTTGTGCCCATTGCCTCTGGTCCTGCCACTGGGCACCACTGAAAAGAGCCTGGCTCCTTCCTCTTTGCACCCTCCCTTGAGGTATTTATATACATTGATGAGGTCCACTTGAACCTTCTCTTCTCCAGGCTAAACAGTCCCAGCTTTCCTCATATGTGAGGTGCGTGAGTCCCTTAATGATCTTTGTGGCCCTTCATTAGACTCTCTCCAGTATGTCACGCCTCTTTTTTACTGAAGAGCCCAGAACTGGACACAGCACTCCAGGTGTGGCCTTACTGGGGCTGAGTAGAGGGGAAGGATTACTCACCTCCCTTGACCTGCTGGCCATACTTTGTCTAATGCAGCCCAGAATACCATTTGCCTTCTTTGCTGCAAGGGCACATTGTTAGCTCATCTTCAACTTGGTGTCCACCCCATGTCCTTTTCTGCCAAGCTGCTTTCCAGCTGGGTAGCCCCCGGCATATAGTGGTGCATGGGATTGTTCCTCCCCAGGTGCAGGACTTTGCACCTCTCCTTGTTGAACTTCATGAAGTCAGCTCATTTCCCTGTGGCCTTGTTAAGCCCAACCGTAACGGGGATATCCAAACAGCCTAAGTGACAGCACCAACACAATTACCATACCAGCACCAACAGGATGGCTTTTTCTGCTCTTTACTGTATATGATTGCTTCATTTTTTTTTTTCCGTGCTCAACGTCTGGTCCAAGTATTCATCTCATGTAATGAATTAGCAAAGTGGGATCAAGAATTGAGGAACTCATATTTAAGCCTGAAGGAGGCCACAGCCCCTCTTCCTTACTATCATGGGTGAGGAACACAGAAGGCATCCAGTTTCCACCCTGTGTTCTCAGTACCCAAATCACATTTATTGGAACTTGCAGATATTTCTACAAGGTTTAGAAACACTTCACTTGTACAGTTTAGAATCATATGACACAGCCTAGCTTCCCTGATGCATCTTTCTTAGACTTGTTTTCTAAAATCAGCCTTATGTCTGTTTTCCGTTCTCAGGTACAGAGAGTAGCACTGTAATTGTAAGAAGGGGGTGCTTACTCAGTATTGTGTGTATCAATGGTGTGAAAAAGTTCATGCAGTTCTTCTCCACTCAGAATTCCGTCAGCAAAGTAAGCTTTGAATTCATCAAAGGACAGTTTTCCATCATCTGAAACAATGAAGAAAAGGAAAGTGCCTTAGTTTCATTTATGGTTTTGCTTGTTTACTTCATGCAGTAGAAGAGGAAACTATTAAAAACTTCAGATTAAACGTAGAAACTTTACATATTTGATCAAGACACATAAAGAACATGATGCTAAATGCATCTGCTGTTGTATCAGAGTTCTCAGTTTGCCTGGTAACTCTGTTACTCCTCCTTCTTATCTTTCAAGCAAAGGTAATCTGGTTTTGGTAAGTCTCTACTGACGAACACATCAATACAGTCCTGCCTTTGCCCTGATCCCATTCACTGTGGCTTCTCCCCGCCCTGCCCCACGCTTCCCCTACTTGCTCCCTGCCCGTGTCCTCGCCTCTGCATGGAAGATCAGTGACCTGAGACTGAGCGGGACAGAGAAAATCCAGGGAAATGCAAAAGCAAACATTTATTGAAGGAACATGTTAGTTCAATGAAAATTTCTTCAGCTATCTAGAGCTATCTATTTCCCTTTCCTTTTCCTCCTCTTTCTTTCCTCTGCTCCCTGCCTCCCACATGGGAGACTGAGACTCAAGTGCACAATTCAATAGCAGCAGGGATCTGACCCTGGCTCTCCTCTCTAGCTAAGGCCACTAATCAATACACTGCACTGGTTTGCAGCATTTTGATTCTCTCTTTCTTCATCAAATGCATCTTTCTCAAAAAGCTCCACGCTTGGTGTGTAATTAACAAAATAAATTAAAAAAAAGTTTGACTTTCATGGAATAGGAAGTCAGCTTTGTGTCCTCTTTCAGTGGAAGAAATTTCAGCTCATTTTCTTGGTCAGCATAGAAAATAATAAGTTTCTATTTGCTAGTGTGTAATTCATCTGGAGATTACACCAAAATATACAAATGAGAAAACTGGTTTGGACATATATCAGAGGTCAGTCAAATCCTCAGATGGGTTTTCAGATGGAGTTTGAATTGGCCATTTAATATACAGTGAAGTCCAACTATGAAGAAGTTGACTTTATTTTCTAAGTATCTGCTGTTCTCGTTTGTTTGGGACAAAACCAATCCTCACCACATGGGTCCTGATCATCATCAATAACAGGTTCATGTAGTTAGGAAGTGTCTGCAGGACTAATGGGACTCAGAGGGAGGGGAAGTACCATATGATAACAGAAGAACAGTAATGGGATGTACATTAATTCAAGAGGAGAAAGTCCTTATTACAATCTCTACTACTACATTATTTAGTGGAGTCTGTTCCATCTGTTTCTTAAGTTAGCTTTAATTATAGCAAGCCCTTGACTACTGAGGCAAAATCCTTGAGATGAGATGTGTTAAGCAGAGTAATTCATCTGGTGTTCTTGGGATGTTACCACTTCAGATTGAGGCTCTACACTCCTTTTGTCAGCTCAAACTCTGCACAACATCTATGCTTTATAAAGCGTATTCCAATAACTACTACAGCATTTCATTGAAGAAGGGATCGTACTTGCATCTCACCTCACTTACGCATGTCTGATAATCCCAGCGAAGTTGCTATACTGCAGATTTTCCATGGTTTTGGTTTTTTTTTTTTTATTAGTGATGTCAGAAATGGATAAAATGTGCCACAATTTGGACAGCCTGTCCCACCCACAGGGTGGCTGTGGCCGCAGGGACAGAAGTGGCAGACTTAGGCTATTGTCTGTTTTGGAAAGTAGGACTCTGGGGTGCACGGCAAGACTTTGTTAACTCTGGCCTCTAATCGTATCACAGTGACTACTTAAACAACATATGACAGTCAGCACAACTAATTTTTTCTTGAGTATATGATTCAAGGCTGAGGAGAAGGAATCAATTAAAGGAAGATATATGAGATAATTCTGCATGCTGAAATGATCTAGAGCCTGGATGGGGCTTTGAATGACATTGTATAGAAGGTGATGTGAGAAACCAACCAATGCTTGCTAGCAAGACATTAAAAAAAATGAAAGACAGAAGTTTGTAAATGGAAAGCTGACCCCACAGAAGTCCACGAGATTTCATCAGGGATCCCTCAGCAACAGCTGACATTTGCTTCTGTCCTGAAGAACAACCATCCTCTTCTCTTTGCTGTACAGGCATGACTTCAGAAGAAGTGCATGGGTCAGGATGAGGCAAATCCGTAACTTCATTAAAACAGTTCGGGCAATTTGTTCCTCATTGCCTAGTGTAGTGAGTTTTAAATGCAAGACTGATAATCAGCAAACAAAAGCCAAAGAAAGAAGATCTGCCTTTTGCTTTTATTTAGAAGAAGTTTGAATGGTTAAACGGTATTTAAGTAATAATTTATCTAAACTGATTGAGCCTTTGCATGAAGTATAAAGAATATTTTAAAAGCCTAACACTTAATAACTCTGTTTTGGGTAGCACTAAATTTAAGTTCACGTCTCTTTCTCTTCTGTCAGTAACATACTGAATCACTCGTAGGGCACAGAACAACTCTAGAGGATAAGACTAAGATGTCCTAAGCACCAGACTAATCTACAACATATTGTGGCCTAATTTTATAGTGGTGAAGAATCTATTATAAAGGCGGTATCTAAATCCTGTAACTACATGCTCTACTACAGCATACAGATTTGAAGAGTAGAGCTGAGGAGTTTCCTCACTCTTTTACTTGCTGTTATTTCACAATTTCTTTGACTTGAATATATGGCTTCAAATATGTAATCTTCAAGAGGTTTCAAAATTGTACAAATTAAATGTCTGCTTAACAAAAACATTTTGAAATTTTTAATATGAAAAGACAGATTGTAGCTGGAGATAATCATCATTACAATCAAAATCAAATGTCAAGATCTACAAGAGCTAAAACCCAAGATGGCACAATACTGTGTTGAAGGTAGGCAATTTTCTTTGACAGAGCTGCCATGATTACCTATTTGAGAATCTAAATACATCTGCCATTTGGCACTCATTACAGAGAAGGAATATCAAATACTAAGAGTGTTGAAACAAGCTTCTTTTCACAGCTATGCTTCCTTTGGCTCATATAGATACAATCGATTGTTTAATCAAACTGCCTCTGCAGCTTTAGCCTTTGCTGGGAAGGGTGGTTTGCATGCAAGTTATACACATACTCAAGAAACTAGTGTTTTTTGGCAACTTTCCCAAAACAAACATATTATGAGTTTACTCATAGAACAGTCTGGGTATGACACAAAACCTGAAACATCTGTCTGTTTATCTCTGTTCTTCAGGATCATTGGCTTTACATCAATTCATAAAATCAATGATCTGCCAACAGCCAGATTGGGCACTTCAGCTATTTTCTTTAAATTTTGTCATCCAAGAGCAGACATTGCCTTTTGCTTCATTGCTATTTATTCTCAGTAACATTTTGAATGTTATTGACACTGACTGACACATCACTGAGCTTATTGCTGGCAAAACCCAAGGAGGTTTGAACCTATTCGGTTACTTACAGACTTAGAATCATAGAATCATAGAATC
>NW_009235691.1:0-1470 GCF_000690835.1 Fulmarus glacialis
GCCTGCGCCCCGACACCCTGGGCCGCCCGCCCCCCGGGCCTCTGTCCACCTTCCAGGACTACTGCGACAGCAAGTTGGCCAACGTGCTGCACGCCCGCGAGCTGGCCACGCGCCTGCAGGGCACCCAGGTGACGTGCTACGCTGTGCACCCAGGTAGGGACCCGGAGCTGGGGACAGCGGGATGGGGTGGGCTCACCGTCAGCGTTTGCGTGGGGTGTTCTTTGCACGGGGCGGCCCTTTGCGCAGGGTGTCCTCTGCGTGGTGCGGCTCTGCGGAAAGGGCTGCCGTTGCACGGTGCGCTTTTTGCACGGCGCGGCCTTTGCACAGAGAATTCCTGCACGTGGAGCATCCCCTCGCACGGAGCGGCCTTTGCACGGCGTCTCCCTTTGCACAGAGCATCCCTTTGCATGGAGCACCTGTTTGCGTGGTGCAACCTTTGCACAGTGTCCCTTTGCACGGTGCAATTTTTGCACAGTGCACCCTTTGCACGGTGCACTTTTTGCACAGTGCACCCTTTGCGTGAAACATCCCTGTGCACAGTGTGTCCCTTTGCATGGTCTCCCCGTGCACGGTGTGTCCCTTTGCAGGAGCACCCCTTTGCACGGTGTCCCCGTGCACCGTGTGACTCTTTGCAGGAGCTTCCCTCTGCATGGCATCCCTGTGCACGGTGTGTCCCTTTGAACGGTGTGTCCCTTTGCATGGTGTCCCCTTGCAGATGCGTGAAACATCCCTGTGCACAGTGTGTCCCTTTGCATGGTCTCCCTGTGCACGGTGTGTCCCCTTGCAGGAGCACCCCTTTGCACGGTGTCCCCATGCACGGTGTGTCCCTGTGCACGGTGTCCCTGTGCACGGTGTGTCCCTTTGCACGGTGCGTCCCTTTGCACGGTGTCCCCATGCACGGTGTGTCCCTGTGCACGGTGTCCCTGTGCACGGTGTGTCCCTTTGCACGGTGCGTCCCTTTGCACGGTGTCCCCATGCACGGTGTGTCCCTGTGCACGGTGTCCCTGTGCACGGTGTGTCCCTTTGCACGGTGCGTCCCTTTGCACGGTGTCCCCATGCACGGTGTGTCCCTGTGCACGGTGTCCCTGTGCACGGTGTGTCCCTTTGCACGGTGCGTCCCTTTGCACGGTGTCCCCATGCACGGTGTGTCCCTGTGCACGGTGTCCCTGTGCACGGTGTGTCCCTTTGCACGGTGCGTCCCTTTGCACGGTGTCCCCATGCACGGTGTGTCCCTGTGCACGGTGTCCCTGTGCACGGTGTGTCCCTTTGCACGGTGCGTCCCTTTGCACGGTGTCCCCATGCACGGTGTGTCCCTGTGCACGGTGTCCCTGTGCACGGTGTGTCCCTTTGCACGGTGCGTCCCTTTGCACGGTGTCCCCATGCACGGTGTGTCCCTGTGCACGGTGTCCCTGTGCACGGTGTGTCCCTTTGCACGGTGCGTCCCTTTGCACGGTGTCCCCATGCACGGTG
>NW_009235692.1:0-207 GCF_000690835.1 Fulmarus glacialis
TTCGGCCAGCCACGTGGGAGCGGGGCGGTGCGTCACGGCACGGCCCGGGGCGCCGTTCGGTGCACCATTCCTTCGCATGAAGAGCTGCCGGGAAAGCAGCCCTCTCTTTTTTTTCTCCTTTTTTTTTCTTTCTTTTTTTTCCCTTTTTTTTTCTTTGTCTTTTTTTTTCTTTTTCTTCTCTTTTTTTTTTTTTTTTTTTTTTTTTTC
>NW_009235692.1:229-2653 GCF_000690835.1 Fulmarus glacialis
GTGTGTTGGCACCACGCATGTAAAGTTTGTATCGCTGCCCAGGGACGGCTCTTGCTATTTGCCCTTCTGAGAGTGATATTTCTCGTAACAAACATTCTGGATGGAAAGAAGGATGGGAAAGAGGGGCGATAGGGATGGAGGGAGGGAGAAAGGGAAGGAGGGAAGGAATAAAGGAAGGAAGGAAGGAAAAGAAAGAGGAAGGAGGGAAGGGAAGGAGGGAGAGAGAAAGGAAGGAAGGAAGGAAGGAAAGAGGAAAAAAAGAGCTTTTACTCATTATGCAGTCAATTCCTATGCCTTGCCCAGATGAGGAGCGTTCGCAGAGAAAAAGGTGGTGGTGTACGGAAGAAAAAAATTCTGCATGGTATTCAGGAACGTGCCTTTTATTCCTTATACTGCTTGACCTTCACTGCACTTGATCGTAATTTCTTTCCAGAATCTGAGGTGCTTCCTAGACATGGCTTTCCTTTTGTGGCTTTTCTGACACAGAACACACGAATGTATATATTTCCAATAGCAAAGCACTTACACCCTGCAGAAAGGAAATGCTTATTTAGAATATTCTGGTATTTGCATGTAGCAAGGCACAAAAATAGAGAGGCATGTGATTACAAATAGAGACATAAAGTAGTGTTTCTTGAGAATGTCCTTGAGTGTTTATAAATGATTAATACAATGAAAGAGAAAACATGCTTGTTTATGTATCGTCTGTTTCCTGTAATCTCCCTGTCCTACCACTGTGACAATAACTGAGTGTTTTACAGGGCCTGATTTTACATTTTATGTACTTAGTTATATGCGGAATGCGTCTGATGTTTTTCTAGAACACACGGTCTTTAGCTGATTGTTTACAATCTATCACCAATGTTTTAAATCAGCAGCACTCCGAAAAAGGGAATAACTCCCTGGTGGAACAAGTGCCAAGCTGGTGGCTCTAAGGACTGAATAAAGGATGGGGTGGGGGTGGCTACTCCCTCAAAGCTGTTTATACAAAAATCCTACATGAAATGATGTCTATTCATACGCAATTTGTGGAATTGCATGTGTAAACTGTGTTCTCAGCAGTGTCTGTTAGTATCAGAGAAGGTCCTCTGAGTTTACACTGTTGCTCAGCTTATGTCTGATGCTCAGTCTTGTCTAATTATGGCAACTTTCACCCTTTGATACAGCAAAACTGCTTTTGAAAGTCTCCTAATGATACCACAATTAACAACGAACTTGCTCGTGTTCTTTATGCTGTGGGTGCATATATCAACACCAAGTTTTGTACACATCTTTTGAAAAAAAAAAGTGACTATTTGTTCTAGGCTGAGTTTTGAAGCATGGGTTAGAGTACAGACCAAGTAGAAAACCTATGCACTGTGTTGTCGTCTTTAGAATTACTAGATTTAGTTGCTCATTACTTTCTCACCCCATCCAGCTGAATGTGCTTAAGCAAACGACAGTGTTCCTTAGCAGAATGTCAGCAATGTATGAGAAAAGAAAAAGAAAGGAAGAAAGGAAGAAAATAAATAAGCTGTCTGAAATTCCTAAGTAATTCAATGATTTGCCCCCCTCCAAAAAAAAAATTGTATGAATACACAGCTGTTCTTAGAACTAAAGAAACTTGGCTTAAAGGGGAAGCCAAAATGTATGATGTTAGAAACCAGAAATGTGTCTTTCTCAACTTTCAGGAAATTAAAATACTCTGCTCGCAGCAGCTTCCCTGTCAGGTCTGATACTCAGGATTCCGATTTCATCTCCCCCCCTGCTCCCTCCCAAAAGGAACAATCCTTCAGCTGTAATTAGTGACCAGCTTTTAGCGACAAAACCGAAACTTTATGCATTTTCTTTCGAGGCTTAATATCTCTACCAATAAGGCACTCACGTCTGTCATATTTGTTGATACATGGTGCTAAAGTCTAATTAGGCAGAAAATAGCTGTTAAAGTGAATTGTCTTGTCATCGGCCCTTCTCGTCTCTGGTGCGTTTCCAGAGGCCCTTGGTGCTGGCAACGGCAGAAGAAGGAAAGCTAAATTCTCCCCTCTCCCAGGAAAAACACGTTTTTCTGCAAAGTTCCCCTTTGCTTAGGTAATATGCCTGGAAAGAAGTCTTTACGATTAGCGGTAGCTGGCTGTCTGGACATAGCCTTAAGCTAAAACGTGGATGGCTTACTAAAGAGTCTTCGGACGTGGGAAAGCTGCAGGAGGAGGAAAGCGGACTGCTTGTTTAGGCATGCTGAACCCTCCGACCGGGACCGGGAGGTCAGGGGACGGCAGCGAAAGCGGCAGTTCCAACGCGCTGGCGGAAAGAGGTTTAACAACCAGCATAAAGGGGGGAAAAAAACAAGGAAAAAGAAGAAACCAAGCCAGGAAAGCACCGCTTCGCTGCAGGCGGCGGCTCCCCGCGAGAGGGGGTGGGCCGGCAGCGACCGGCCGCGTCAGCACC
>NW_009235693.1:0-27083 GCF_000690835.1 Fulmarus glacialis
CATATATATATACACACACACACATGTTTTTTTTTAAGTGTATGAAACCTGGCCAGGTTTTTACCATTATTTGTGAAAACTTGACCAAACGTATAACCCTGAAAAGGTGACCCTTCCATTCCTTATTAAATATTGTAACAGCACTGAAGGTGTTTGAAAGAAACCTCAATTTTTTCTTCTGAAGTAGCTTCTTTCTCAACAATTAACTGTTTTGGCTTGAATTAAACAAGAGAGTCAGAACCAAACCACATGCAAATCCATAAAATAATTAGGCTGAGGCAGTCATCCAGCATAGGGAGGGTGGAGAGAAGGGAAAAAAAAAAAGTCAGCCCAGACACATTTGGCAAAAGTTATAAGCAATTTAAAAGCTTGGTCTTAAAGGGGAAGCTTTGTGAACCTTAATTATAGATAGTAGTTCCAGACCTGTCTATTAAAAAAAAAAAAACCAACCACAAAGATCCCAGAAAACCTAGTAAGACTAGATGTTTCAATTTCTTCTTTTTGTGCATTTGGTAAAGAAACATAATTTTTGTTTTTAAATAAGCTTAGAAACTCCCAGATATATATCAACATCTATTCTAACCTAATAGATCTCAGATTTTATCTCCAAATTTGTATATATCACAGGATACGAGTACTGTTACAGTATTCAATTATCGAATTTATAAATTTCAGGCTCACAGCCATGATATTGATGAAGGCTTTGTTCTATTTAGAGCAGAGATCTGAGACAAAGAGAAAGGGATGGATTCGGTATGATGTATATAGTGTGGAACTGGTGGTTCCCTTGCTCTTAGTGACACATAAAACATACTGCAAGATAAACAAAAGACTGCTTTAAATGTATATGCTTTGATCTTTAAAATAAAAAAAAGTTCTTAAAATAAGCCTAAGAATTGGAAATCATAAACAGAGCAGCCAGTGGTCTCAAAAAACCAAAGAACTAAAAAACCCCACACCTTTGCACAAACATTGAACCAGGATCTGGGGTTTTTGTTTGGGGTTCTTGGTGTTGGTGTTTTTTTTAATTCCTTAAACTGTCTTCTCTTCTGCCATAAGTTTAAGACCACGTCAAGAAGCCCGTATCAGTTACCCAAGCATTTTTTTCCTGCATAATACTGCTGCTTCAGCAGCTTCACTTAGTGAAATGAAACAAAACGGAGGTTAAATCAAAAGAGCAGTTCTTGCAAAATCATGGATACACTAGACTACTGCTAGATCTAATAAAGGGGAGAGACCTGCAATCAAGAACAGATGAGTTGCTGCTGGTGAAACAGGAAAGGCTGAAATAAAGGAGAATTATAACAAAAGCTCAATACAACAGAAAAAAAAAAAAGGGAAAGATAATGGGCTACAAAATGAAAGGCAATTACCCAAGGAAAGTGTTTCAAATCACATATGGGGTGGGGGAACCACTCCCTTCTGAAGTACTGCAATTCATTAGGTATTGCATGGGTACAATTTCTTTACCACAAAACTTAGATCAGCAAACTGATACAGACTTAAAACAGATGTGAATGTAATTTAAATTGAAGACTGCCAGTTGCTTACTCAGTAGGACTTTTTCAAGATTACCTGAAGGGAACAGAAGTTTCATTAGTAAAACTGGCATTTTCTACAATGGTAACTGGGATAAAACCCCTCAAACCCTAGCGTTTTATATCCATTTTTATCACAGCTTTATTATTTGGGCTTTCTAAAATGTTTTACATGAATGCTTTTTGCTGTCACAACGAGAAAAATAAAACTCTGCAGCTTGAGAAGAAACATATTAAGTGTTTAATATTGTTTTGTACTAAGTAGAGACTCAGCATACTCTCACCAGAGCCTTCAAAACTCATTTCTGGATGATGCTATTTTGTCATTTCACTACCATGAAAAGCATTAACAAATTCTGCTTTGTGGATTAATGCTGCAGATTAATATTGATAATTGCATTTATATATCTGCCAAGAAAATGTGATTCAATGTTCATTCACAATACTTATTTCTCTTAAGGCTTAGCATCGCTCACTGTATCCATGTGATCAGTAGGGACCACATCATAGCATCAGTAAATACACAAGTTCAGTTTCATACAGTAAATGAACAAGTTACAAAGAAATGCTGAATTGTGACAATACGTTTTCCTAATAAAATTTAGAAATTCTACCTGTAATTGTAAAACTTAAAGTTATCAGATTCAATTTTGGAATTATGTTTGAGAGGGAAATGTTACACAACCAATTAAAGAATGCTGCTGGGACCAGCATCCTCAGCAGTTAAATATTGTTTAAATACAGATCACAGAACCTGTTTTACAGCTTAGTTAAACCGAAACTAGAAACGGAAGCCTTGGAGAAAAGCAAAAGATATTTGATCATATACACCAGTTAATTACTGGCAATACTGTTTCCCACAAACCCAAATTTTGGCAAAATCCTGAGTTTCATTTGTATCTCAAATTGTACTGCAGTGGTATCTCTCTTAGTTCCTATCTCCTTGGGCCCCTAAAATTTGGCAGGCAAATCAGTTTGCATCAGAGCACACAAGGAGAAGGGCACTAAGCCTGCATTCCATCCAGTTATTAGTTTTTATAGACAATCCCTCAGCATTCATGTTTTTCTCTACACTGCTTTACCCTGAAAAAAAAAAATATTGAGGGATCCCAATAATCACTTACCTTCTTCAAAGTAATAACAAATTGTCCACTCTAGCATGATGTTCACCTTAAAAACTCAGTATATTAGAATAGTCAATCACCTCATTGATTTCAGTATTGCACATACTCATTTTACAGGCCAAACGATAAACTTCTGAGAGAAGACACTAAGACTTCATTAACTTAGATATCATTCATTATAAGAAACCAAACCACTGTTAAAAGGCTTATGTCTCTAGCACAGGTGCTGAGCTTGTCTATACAGAGCAATAACAATGGACTTTATAATACAACGGTTTAATACAAACACTGTTGTGTACTATGTGTTTCACAAAAATTGTGTCCCCGCAGCAACTCTAGCACAGCCTCACTTAAGTTCAATTCATTCATAGAAGGGCAACGAAGCTGGTGAAGGGTCTAGAGAACAAGTCTTATGAGGAGCGGCTGAGGGAACTGGGGTTGTTTAGCCTGGAGAAGAGGAGGCTGAGGGGAGACCTCATCGCGCTCTACAACTACCTGAAAGGAGGTTGTAGCGAGGTGGGGGTCGGTCTCTTCTCCCAAGTAACCAGTGATAGGACGAGAGGAAATGGCCTCAAGTTGCGCCAAGGGAGGTTTAGATTGGACATTAGGAAAAACTTCTTTACTGAAAGAGTGGTCAGGCCTTGGAACAGGCTGCCCAGGGAAGTGGTGGAGTCACCATCCCTGCAAGTATTTAAAAGACGTGTAGATGTGGCGCTTAGGGACATGGTTTAGTGGGCATGGTGGTGTTGGGTTAACGGTTGGACTTGATGATCTTTAGAGGTCTTTTCCAACCTTAATGATTCTATGATTCTATGATTGCTTCTATGTATATTAAGCACTTTTGCTATATTAAATCCCCTTCCATATGATCCAGTTCCAAACATCTTTAACCCCTACTTTAGGGACTACACAGCAGAACACTGCAAGAATAAATGGACATCTAAGCAGATTCATAATGCAACTTTGCAATCAGAATACTAGGAGTTACTTTCTTCTGTACCAACAGCAACAACTGATAAACGGAGTATTGTTTTAAATCTATACTATCCCACAATAACAGTGATCATTGCAAATACACTGTGGTTTTTAGAGACAAACATAATGCCTTGCAAGTCAGTAATAACAAGCAAATTGCAGTAACAGCATAAAACTTCTTGGACCAATTGCTGTAGCAATAGGAGGAGATCATTAAAAAACCCATTCAACTGAGTGTGAAGAATTTTTCTCATGTTACATTCATGCTACTTGGTTTGTGTGCATTTAGGAGGTACAGTAAAAATGGCTGAGAAGGTTAACTGGTAAAAAAGACTTAGAAACCTCACAATTCCAGCAATGGCTGGAACATCCTGTGATAAAAGACAAGACACTTGCAGAAGGCTACTGACGTTACCTAGTTACTCAGACATGCACCACCAGCACCTGCAAACTATGCATAAGCTCAAATGCTAGCAAGCATTAGTTAGCCAATTTCACACTGGCAGAATAACACTTGGGCTACTGTGCTCTTGCAGTTTTAACAACAGTAGAATGGTACTGACAAGACATGAAAAATCCTGACAGCTTCAAATTAACGAAGGTTCCCAAATTCCCCTTTTCTCTTAAGCTCATAAATTGAGAAAAGGTATTGTGTGCTCCACAACCTACCTGATCACCATGGCGATCTCACCAAAAATAACATTACTTGTTCATGACTAGAATCTTTATCAACTCACACCTGTAAGATGAAAAATCAGCATGAAGAGCATGCTGCCATGGAATAACCCATTTGCTCTCATCATCATGATCATATCAATAAGATTGTGATGTTCCTCTTGTCATTTTGTTAATTCAGAAGCTTAATCCACAGAAATAGAAAATAAGTAGAGTTTACCAATGAATTAGAGAGGAACTGCTTAAGACATAATTAACCAGCTGCAGGTTGAACATGTATTTGTGAGATATGGTAGTGTCTTGTGATCAGATTACAAGCTGCTGAGCCATGTCGTTTAACTGCATAAGCAACATCTGTGAACCTCACTTGAAGGCTGAGAGAGAAAAAAAAAACACTTGAGACATTCTCCTCAGTCATTCAAAGCACTTTCAGAATACATGCAAAATTTGCAGGGTTCATCTCACAAGTTGGAGAACAGAAACTTTTCTTCCTTTAAATTTGAAAACGAAATGAAGTATAGCAACCAGTTCAGTGACACATAGGTGCAGATAACTTTTCAAGGTCATTTGGAGAGTTACAGGATTTTGTGAAGTATTCATATGCTATCATCATAAATATCGTTAAATTAATCTTGAACATTCACTTTTGAAAACACCTCTTCTTAGTAAAGATCCGTAAACATAATCATGAGATTTTATTTATTTATTATTAAACAAAATTGCTCTAAGAATCAAAAAAGTCAAAGTTTTTAATCAAAAACCTAAGAGGCAGTATGAATTGCAACTACACAAGCCCTCAACTTGAGATGGTGCAACGGGAACTCCAGGAATGCTCGAGTCTTCAGGGTGGTTTTATGAGTCAACAGGCATTGCTACTCTCCACACCCTACACTAGGGTGCCAAGGTCTTTGAGCAGGTGACCAGAGGGGGATCTAATCAATGTTTAAGTCTCTGACAGGAGGGTGTAAAGAAGATGAAGCCAGATTCTTCTTGGAGGTGTCCCTGAAAGGACAAGCAGCAACGGACATGAACAGACACAAAGGAAGTTCTGGCTGAGCATAAGAAAACACGGTAACAGCGAAGAGGGCTAAACACTGGTGGAGGTTGTTCTGAGAGGTTACAGAGTCTCCATGTTGAAGATACTGTCGTGGTTTAACCTGGCAGGCAGCCAAATACCACGCAGCCGCTCGCTCACTCCCCCTAACCCCCGGCAGTGGGACAGGGAGAGAATCGGAAGGGTAAGAGGGAGAAAAACTTGTGGGTTGAGATAAAGACAGTTTAATAGAACAGAAAAGGGAAAATAATAATAATAATGATAGAATATACAAAATGAGTGATGCACAATGCAATTGCTCACCACCGGTGCTGACCGATAACTAAGTAGCGATCGCTACTTCCTGGAACACGCCTACCATTCATATACTGAGCATGACGTCACATGGTATGGAATACCCCATGGGCCAGCTGGGCTAGCTGTCCTGGCTGTGCTCCCTCCCAAAGCTTGGTTTTTTGTGTTTGGTTTAGGGTTTTTTGGGGTTTTTTTGTTTGGTTGGTTTTTTAAGCTGAATGTCCTTGACTAGCAGGGTACTTGGCAACAACTGAAAACATCAGTGTTATCAACATTCTTCTCATACTAAATCCAAAACACAGCTCTAGGAAGAAATTTAACTCTATCCCAGCCAAAACCAGGACAGATACTCAAAACATGACTGGACATAGTCCTTGGGCAACCTGCTCGAGGTGACCCAGCTTGAGAAGGGGGTTTGGATTTCCAGAGTTGCCTTCCAGCCTCAGCTACTCTGTGATTCTTGACACTTTTGGAGTTATCTCAAACTATAATGCATGATGTGTCTGAGGGTATTACATGACAACAGAAAGGCATTTCCCAAATTCAACAGGAGGAATGCAAAACTGCATGTTATCCCTTTCTTTTTCTATAGTGTCCTAGTCTGTGATTAACTCCTACATTTTAATTTGCCATAATCCTCCTTAGCCCTGAGATATTCTTTTGCTCCTGCACACACTTCAAGGCAGCTAGCAGTTTTCTAAACATTGTTATCCACAGTCCCTTCAGATGTGCCTAAATTAAGACAGTTCTTAAACATAGTATTGCTAACCTTAGCTCAGATGCCTATTCTGCCAAAGGTGAATTGCCTGTTCTGTCTTTCAAGTGAAGTGTCTCCTGAATTATCAGATGATGTCTTCATAGCTTCCTATTAAAAAAAAAAAAAAAAACCAAATAAAAGCTTTGCTTCTATATTCTTCATATCTTCTACTTCAAATAAACCAATTTGTTATATTGTGTAGTAGAGGGCAGCTGATACTGCTGTGCATACTACAACAGAAAGTTACTTTGGCAAGAGAAATTTACAAATGCCTGGGAATTTCAGGGATGGATCAGCAATTGCAACTTTTGTTTTGAAATAGTTTCGATGATCCATGGCCAAAATGCTAATAAAACTAAGGCAATACATTATTAACTTACAATCCCTGTCAGAGGCCACCAGGAATGGAACCATTTCACTGGGCTAACTTCCTATACTAGAAGAAGCAACAGGAGCTGTGCCATCTTTCTTCAGGACCATAAAATAAAACAGATAGAAGACGAACTTAAACTTCCCTTGAAGATGCTGCACAAGCCCAAAATGACTGTTCAAGCTGTTCTAGGTTACCAGTGTTTGCCTCACCACTGGATTATCCCCTCTTTGTGATTTTATTAGCTGCTTAAGTTCTCTACTTTGTATTACAAAGAGAAGACTTTCCAGTCTAAAAAGCCATGACAGAACACTGTGGAGTATAACTCAGAGAATACTATGATATAATGCTACAAAACCTCAGACCTATAAGCAGGACATTGATCAAACCATGAACCAAACATGTGAAAATGCATCACCATCTCAGGTTCTCCTTGGGATTTCAGTCTTTTTAATTTACTGGGGAGATGCAGAATGATGACAAAAAGTTTACTACTTAGGACACTGAAGAGCAGAAAAAGCTTCAGTGAGAAATTATTGAAAGGGACCAGACTATGTATTTTCATTCCCACAAGAACAACAGGTTTTTGCCTTTCTATTGCTTGCTTAACTGTAAGTGTACTTATGATTTCTCTGAAGTCTATCAGCGCTGACTAGGCAATAGTTGTTCAAATTAGAAAGGATAGCCTCCTATAATCAAGGAAGGATGATTGGCTTCTATTCTCTCTCCTACTTGCCACACTGAGTAAGCTGGGAATCTAGAGAAAACTCTTAGCTTACAAGGTCCCTTCTCTCTAATATTCCTCTCCTATTTCAGCATACGGGGACAGCCAGCCTGGCACTCAGTAAAAGACACAGCTCTAAGAAAATAGATTTTAAGTTTCTTAACTCTGTTTTGAAAACTGATGCCTGCGCTATTTGCCTTTTACAATCAGATTGCCAAGGCACAATTCAAAGGCTATCAAATCACAGCCACGTATCAAAGAACCGCTCCACATCTCTTCCCCACAGTGTGGCACTAGGGGAGGAAAAAGCCCAAGTAAGCATGTCCATTCATAGATATCATGTACCTATTATAACATTTAATACTACATCAATTAAAACAATATAAACTGGGAGAGAGAGATTGCGGTCCTTTTCCCAGGTACATAGTATGAGTATGGCAACTGGCATTGAAACCATCGCCTCTGACCTGCTTGAGGCTCTTTTATCACAACGATTTAATCCATCGTAATGGATTAAAAAAAAATTATCTCTCTTTCTCAGAGTTCCTGAAGTATGCAGTAGCCTTAAATTCCTCCATCCTGTTCACAATAAAATGTGATCTACTGATGACATCCTCTAAATGCTGACAGACAGGACAGCGTTAGAGAAATTATTTTAGTGCGCCCTGGTTCTGATACAACACAAAATCATGCAAGAGCAGGTAGAGGCACCAATAAACACCTCCTCACATGATCATCTGCCCACAATTTATTCATCTGTCCAAAACACATTGCTTTATTCTATGTTATAAATGCAGTTTATGCAGTTATGCAGTATGCAAAAAAAACTCATTTAAGAGCTAAATAACTTCAGTTAGTGAATTCCTTATCTAGAATTGTTTGAGGAATTGTTTCAAGGCAGATACACTACTCCTCACCATTAGAAAATGGAAAGTGGCTGGCTATCACACTCAATCATTCAAATATTTAGAAGAGATGGGCACAAACACCCAAGATCTTCCCATTTAAAACAAAACTGTCATAAACCAGTAATTTGCACAGTGAACAGCCAGGCATAAGACTCGCAGCTTAAGCAAAGGTTCAGATTGGTACTTCCAAATATCTTCATGAAAAAATAAAACAAAATGCCTATTTATTGCCCACTTTCCAGTTAATGAGCGGGAAAGATACTGTTACTTTTTATTCCTCTATTTGCTTCTAGTACTGGTTCTTCCACCTTCCTTGAGAGTCACCTTGTGTTTTACACAAGTCAAAAGGTTTCCTCACAGCTACCAATTCAGATTTTGAATGAAGAAAGTAAAAATCCTATCTGTAACACTAAAAAAGTACCTGCTAAATACAGAATCAGATTAGGGACCCAAAATCCAATCAACACGTCTAGGTTACCAAATTTTTCTTTTAAAAATCCCTCCCCAGCCTCCCTCAATCAAGAAAGAATACAGGCAGCATCTTCAAAAAAAGTGTTATGCATTTTTCATAAGCATAGGATCTGTGCCTTTAAAAGAAGGGGTGGAGGCTAGATATCTTTAGATGCTCCTAGAGTTTATTTTTTTAAACCATAAGCAGATCATTAACACTAGTAAGACCTGCAGACCATAGGTATTTCAAAGATTTGTGGAACTGATGACATAGTATGAGTCTATATGAAGTATTGACATCTGCCAAAAAAAGGGATCTTTTCTAAGATCCAATCTTTCAAGAACATTAAAATAGTTACACTTGTTTGACCACAGGTCTACCAAATCCAGCATCTGGTTTCTGACAACAGCCAGAACGGAATACAGAGTATAGCATAAGAATGCTACAAGCATGTAAAGACAACCCTGAATATTATCCCAAAGACTCTGTCCCATACAGACACCCCCCTCCCAAACATCCTATTGTCCTCATTGTGTTCAAGTCAGATAATCTCTTCCTCAGATCTAGATTTCAGCACAGCCCTGTTTTGTGCACTTCGACAAAACAATACCTATTTTAACAAAACAGCCCAAAAGCTAAAAAGAGCATAACTTCATGCCATATTCACAGTAGGACAATTGTAACAAGAAGAGTAATCTAATACAAGAATAATTTACCAAATATGGATTAGCAAGTAAAGACTAGTTTAGCTCAAACTTGATGTTATCATCCTTACACACAAATTACTGGATGGAGTTTTATAAACTGGTTTGTCACAGACCAAGTTAGTTGACTACAGTAGTTACTTCAGCACATAAAACCTATTAGCCCTACCTTGTGGTAAAAAGAATATAGCTCTAAGGAACAGAACTAACTGCCTTAGCTAACCAAGAGTCACAACCATTAATCCAAAAAGACCGAGTAATAATTCAGCCATATGTTCAAAATATTTTTTTCTAAAAATGTCACATTCATTACTAAAAGGCCACAAAGCATGTAGCTTGTTTGAAGAACATAAACTGGTTACACCCAAATGTCAACAAAAAAGGTCAGGATCCCAGAGAAACTAATAGAGGGCTATAGGATTTTTTTACCTACAATAGCTCACATGAAGCACAGAACAATTAGAGCACTCCAGTTCTACCATGTCTTCAGATTGCTTTCACTGAATATTGAAAATAGTGCTAAGTGGTATCTGTCTGAAAGAACACAGGAACCTAGAAATTTCAGAAGTTATTAAGTTATAGTGTAGTCACAGTTTATGTGTGTTCTTATGACTGCATCTGGTCAGGAGTGATTACTCTCATTTTATCATTTTATCAGTCAGTGCCGTTAAGTGTAACAATTCAGCTAGACCGATGAATTAGAACTTCTACTCCAAAAAGGGAGCAAAACAGGGCAGGGAGAGAAGGGAAAATAGCACACTTATTGCACACTTTTGTAGAACTGTGTTTCAAGTCAAAAAGAATTCCCTTTCTTCCTCTCAACTGTTCCAAAATTCAACAGATTTCAATATTGTGAAATTCTCATTTAAGTTTACTAACAGAAACAGAACATCCCTTATCTGCTTATGCCTAAGAATTCTTTTGCCCCTTTGATTTTTGCAGATTTGTAACATCCAAACAACAGTAACTACCTTTTGACCTTTGTTCTTTGAAATACACTACTGTTATACTGATCTGATAGCTAGTAAGTGTAATATCCCATTTATGTAAGGAACCCTTATCAAGTCAGTACACAGCAGCAGTCCTATTCGTTCTTCTTTGCCTCTCCATTTATTTTATCAGTTTAAATGGCATTAGAATGAAAATTGAATAGGGTGTGTTTTCAGTACTTCAAGAAGTTTAGATTACTTGATTCATTCATCTCAACACTCATTAAGAATTGTAATTAAATTGCTTTAATTTCTGTTTTTAGAAATACAGTGTTTTATATTTAGAAATTGTAAGCAAAACATATGAAAGTCTTCCTGAAAAGGAAGAGACACTTATTCCTTCTGGTTTAAAAGCAACTCTCTAACTGATACAAAAACATAGAACAATATGGAGTTACCACTCCCAATATTTTCTGTTCTCCTTCAATGTATTTCCATTGATTAGTACACAAACATGTGACATGAACAATAGAATCCTATACTCACCACCAAATTATCTATGCCTTGTAAAAACAGTTGATCCTAAACAATACACATTTTCTTTACTACATCTTGTATCTGCCATAAATATGCAGAGTGAACAAGTATTATACAGACCCAGTTGTAGAAAAACATTGATAAAACACTAGTATTGAAGACACTGTCACATGATCTTATCCTGTAAAGTAAACCTTATAGGCAGTAACAGTGAAATTTCATTCTCAGGCAAGCAATAGAAAGTAAGAGTTCATATGTGCATGAGTTCCAGTTATGAAATACACCTTGATAAAAATCAGAATTAAAAATTTTAAAGGCTGCTGATAGTAATCTCATTAATACCATCATGTATTAAGATGTTAGGCACAGGGAAGTGCAGCAGAATAACAGTAGAGCTTCTATACGTAGAAGATGACTAAAAAGGTAGAACTTGCTACACCTCACACCCACTAGCAGAGCCTATTAAGTAGTGTCAATTTTACGTATACGTATCAGTCTTTTAGAGGTGAAATGAATTCTTGCGTGTTCCCTTCTTTCAAAGTATCTGATCAATGCATTATTGTCTCATCTAAAACAAGAAAATGAGCATCAGCTTTCCAGTTAATTTGGGATAGACTTTCCTATGCACAAAATATGATTTACTATTACAACACCTTGCATCATTCTGTGTTTTCTGGGATATCTGACATCAAATAAGACTGGGGAATAGCTAGTTCAGTATTTCATTTTATTGCTGTTGCCATTATGGATAAGCTATCATAGCCATGTCTTTAAACAAAAATAGTAAGGCTAGAGTTTTTTTATTCTTAAAAATTTGACTGTGTATTGTAAATATCTGAAGGTAACTGTCAAAAAAGCAGCAGAAAGACAATTAGCTAACTAGGTTCAGTCCTTTTTTTTTTTTTTTTCCAATTGATAAAACATAGTTCACCATAATTTTCAAAAGACACTTTCTTAATATTACAATTGAAGAGCTTCAAAACCATACTTGGGGAAGAAAAGTGGGCAACGTAAGACAAAAACAAAAAGATTAAAAACCCACATACCATACAAAAGACTTCTTCCCTTAAGAAGATCATCTTGCATTTATAAACTATTTTTTTTTTTTCCAATTGATAAAACATAGTTCACCATAATTTTCAAAAGACACTTTCTTAATATTACAATTGAAGAGCTTCAAAACCATACTTGGGGAAGAAAAGTGGGCAACGTAAGACAAAAACAAAAAGATTAAAAACCCACATACCATACAAAAGACTTCTTCCCTTAAGAAGATCATCTTGCATTTATAAACTATACACGTAGTATTTCTGTATCATACAAGTGGACTATTTGTAAGAATGTTATCATCTAATCTAATTTGATACTGGGTATTACAAAACTCAATGCAATTCTATTTAAGAGTAAAAAAAAAAAAAGAGATAGGCTTCACTTCAGAGTGACAAAGAATTTCAAACTTCAGAGAAACAGAAATGGATTGAATCGAGTTTACATATGTATTTTTTGCTCTAGTGAAAATGAATTTATGTGCAGCGCAGACTGACTTTTTTTCTATTTCAACTTACACAGCACACAACTGGTATCTAAGCATGAAGTTCTTAAAATTTTATTGCTAAAATAAACACAGAAATGTTGAGCTTGATATTTCACCAGGATTTTTTCCCAGCCAAGACTTTTTTCCTCGCTTTCCCCAATTTACTGCAACATTTGCCTAAGTCCCAAAAAAACTTCAAAACCGTAGAAGCCTATCAAACAGAGTAACCCATACTGGAAAATTCAAACACTACGGAGATTAAGCTGTCTGTAAAACAGAGCGTAAGAGCAGATCTCACTAAAGATGTATTTCCCACTGTTGAAAAAGCAAATTAGCCTGCTGTTCCTGAATTACAGTATTTGTAAAACGTGTTTATAGCTGTACTACAGCAAAACACTTCCCCCTCCTTCCCCCAATCTCACAAGCAATGCTTCCCCTCTTGGTACTTCCACATCCTATCACCTCATTCGTTAATTATTGCTTAAACCCAAATACACACTACCTGCATATTTTATAAAGAAGAGATACTCTTTAACTTCATTTATTTTCTCATATACAAGAGTACAACTAAACTGCAAAGCTAGCAATGTAAAGTTTATGTAATTATGACTTAATTACTACCAGGCCTTTAGCCTTCAAGAGAAAAATATTATCAAGATCATTGTGGGGTTTTATGTCCTAATTAGGAGAACAAAACTGTTAAATGTATGACCAAAAAATGCATTATGCAGTTGAACAACTCATACTAAATAACTGACTTTTTTTTCCTTCACTTGAACGAATTATATAAAGGACAGCTCAGATTTTGAGGTGCTCACAATAGCCCAAAACTAACACCTTGCCTCTCACAGCAAACCATGTTAAGCAACTATGTTACTAAACAACACAGAGTCACAAAAGAAATCCTTTACCTTTGCAGAAGATGAGAGTATTGTAACCTAACCTCTAGAAAAACAAAAACTTTTCAACACTGGAACATCTAGGGAGAAATGACAATTATCACTGAATAAAAGAGCTCAGCATACTTCAGTATTCTATCTTAAAAGCAGTCTACGACCTAGGGAGTCTTTTTTGTTTTGGTTCCTATTCAGCAATCTCAAATGCTGAGCCAAGAACTCTACGGTCCCTATAATTCAAACGAAGAAAGTTAAGAAGTTCCAAACAACTTCCTATATACGGAGAGAGGAGCAGTAACACTCTGAGGTCTGCCCAGAACATCCCACCTCATGCCACTGACAAAGCTGCAAAATCTACCTAAAATGCCTTCTCAGTATATCCACCAGCAAAGCTCATTTCCACTTAAGCTCTACCTTCAGGTTTCTTAAGTAGAATAGATGAAAACTTTTGCTTTTCACATCCTCCAGCTCTGATTCAATTAAGTTGTGCCTCAACTGCAAGGAATACAGTACAGCGATAGCTTATAGTATTACCACATAACTAGAGGGGGGGAAATGATGTTTGTTGTTTTGAAAAAGGGCTACTTGATGATTCTACTCTTTAACTAAAAGAATCATTACAAAAAAGTGTCAAAGAAAACACTGACCACTTTTCTACCTTAAAATTGTATATACAACACACGTATATAATATGTGTGTGTATATAAACCACATCTGTTTTTCCACTCTTTCAAAATTTACTCCACTTAATATCTTTGAGCAATTGGTTACAATCATTTATACCATGGCACACAATGCTTTATTACCTAAAACTCCTTGAAGGAATAAGAGCAATTTAAAACCACGTATACTATGCTTAGTTGATGTCCCATAATTTTGGTAGAATTTTAAACAAAAAGCTCAGACTACTTGTTTGCAAAAACTTTCCAAAAGTGCTGATAGAAGAGATACAGCTTTCAGCATACCACAAATGCAGGTAAATAATTCTTAATTATCTGGCAATTTAATGTGATGTGATTCACACTACCGAGGGACCAAGTCCTATTTTCACCTAATCCTTCTGTTCTGAGAGGGAAGGGTCATAAGGATGTATGTTTAATAATGTTTAGATTTTAATTCAGGTATGACATGTTCACAATATTTTAGAACCACAGTAACGAACCAAAGTAAGTGTTAGTCAATGGCTGCACACTAGAACTCTTACTCATCTGGAATTTAGTCCAGTTGCTACCTTGACTTATATTCCACTTTTTTTAGCATTCCAATCACAGCTGTACCATATATAGCTAGCACTGGCACATGCACAGTATTCTTTCACCCCACTACTATCTTAACTGGAAATCAATTTGGAAACTTATTTTGTATGTTTCTCCTCCAAGAGGATTAAATTTCTCTCAGGTACTGCAGTGCAATTGCTCAACACTTGCTTTCACCTTTTTTTTAGATTAGTTTGAGCTATGTTTCTCCTCCTCCAATGATTTGGGTTTGCTATTAATTAAATGACAGTATTATTTTCCTCAGGTGGAATTATTAGAAAGCATCTTAATGAGTTATTACAACTATAAAACTGACAAGCACAACATACATTACTTTATTCTGCGTTGTTAAGGAACAATGTTCAACAGAGAATGTCTACTTGTCTTCATTTAATCAGAGAAAATGGAAAAAGACTTATCAAACTGAAGAAGATAGTAGAAAAAAAAAAATATAGTATGCACATATTCCAAAAGATGACTTTCTTGAAAATGATTTAAAAACACTTCCCTTCATATTCCAGTATTCCATATACCTTTTGGATAATTTCTTTTCAGTTCATGTATTTTGGAGGCATATTCAAAGGACAAAAATTTCAATATAATCTGTGGCCTTTGTACAAGCACTTTCAGTTTTCTAAAAAAAAAAAAAAAAACCACCAAACAAAAAAACCACCACCAAAAAAACCGCCCCTTCCCCCCGCCCCAACCTACAAACAACACACCCAATCAGGAGAAAATAAGCTGTTAGCATGGTATCATTTTCTGTTTCTTAAATATTCCACCTCAAAGGCACAAAAGATATATTCCTTGTATTTAAAAAAAAAATTCAGTATTTCCCAATATCAATCCATCACCATTGGCAGTCCCACATAAAGGACCATAAATGACTACAGAAGCGGTCCATATGAGAATCAGTGGCATGCAGTAATACTAGACACAGCAGCAAGACATCCCTAAGAGCTACTTTTTAGCCAAGCTCAATTAAGTACAGTATGAAATAAGGCTTTTGTAATTTAAAATCTGATTTTGTAACAAATAATTTAACAGTGCGATTTATAATAAAACGGTAGAGCGTTAACAGTATATTTTGTACTCTTAGAGTCAATCTTAAAGCAAGCATCACAGAAAATTCTCTACCCTACAAATACTTATGTGCCCAGCATAATTTGCTGTTCTACCACTAGCCCTACAGAACCTAAACATGAGCGCATACTATGCTACAGTAATATACTTGTGCTTTTGCTTACAAAATGCAACTAGAAAAAAATATTTTCATGCAAGTATTACTACACGTTAAAAACAATCTCGGCTCTTGATATTTTGCTTTTAGATCTAAACTCCATGTTAAAGCATACTATAATGACACTTCTGCTGTGGTATCATGACAAAAGTCCATTCTATGTAACTACCAGGCATTGGCAGACATTAAGCAATTCACATCACATTCAAATTTATTTCTGGTTTTCGGCAGAGGAACTACACCATCACAGTCTGCCATATGTAATGAATATGAAAGCCTACAATTTCTTTTAATCTGCCCTGCAGTTCCTCAATAAAATAGTAAAGTCTATCAGACAAAGAAAAGGAAGTTAGGGAAAATTCATCCATCCATCCATCTCACAAATGTAATTGATTCTAGAGGTCCATTTTAATCTTCATCTATCATTGCACCTGAAATAAAATCCAATTATTTCAGCTTCAGAGGTGGACTGGATTTTCATCCCAAGAGAAATGAATGAGCCATGAAATGATAAAAAAAGCCCATAAATTAACATTGCAGAAATATATATGCTACATACAGAGCTGTCAAATCCCACACTTCGAACATTAAACTGAATCCACAGCTCCCCAATTTAAACCTTTAGCATGACATATCCTCTCAAACATCAGCAGCGCAGCACAAGGACTACTATCCACTGAATAATACCATACTTGGGCAGTACAGCTCGCCCAGGCAGCATTTCACCTTGAGCAGGAAGGCTCATGGCTAGCGGGAGCCCTATCCACAGGGGCAACCTCTCACCACAGCCTTGTGCCAGGCCCTTCTCCACCACATGGCCCAGCATAAGGCACACAGTCTTCTGGAAGACCCAGCGCACAGGTCTCCCATGCCAGAGCTCCACAGCAGATGAAAAATCTGTAAATATGCTCAACAAAACAGTCTCATTTTCACCCCTGCTTCCATTCCACTACTGAAACCCAGCTTCCACTATTTAATTCTCAGCATTGTATGCAAACCCACCTTTAAGGATAGGAAAGATACTGTATTTTCCTTTCTAAGTATCAGTTACATTCACAACAGGTGGAAGAAACTGGAAGTGATTTTTTATCTGTACAGCAACTTCCATAAGCACAAATTAGGATGGGGGTCCCATCATACACCCCCTACCCTCAAGATTTGACAGTATAAAAACACGCTCTTATTTTCATGCATTACACGCCCTACACCATCACCCTTGTACATTTTATACCACAAATCATTCCCCAAATTTGGGGGTATTATGTTTGTTGGATGGTAAAGATGCACGGGGCTTGGCAGCCTGTGCATTTTGGCGAGGACCATTCTGTTGTAACTATTGCTGTACTTCACAAGGTAAAAAGAGATCAAAAATAAAACTAATGATCAAAATCAGGAAGTGAGCAAGAAGTTATATTAAACCCTAAGCAATGTAAGAAAAACCCAGAAAATAGTTTGATAGTCACAAAGTTAAAGTTACAATCATTGTTAAGAAATTCTTTAAAAATCTGAGATGTTAAAAAAGTGTAAGAACTAGCATTTAAAAAAAAAAACCATTGATTTTAGAGTGGGAAAGTAAATTTACTAGAGTAAAACTGTTTACTCACATTTTCTATAACTGAACCATTTTTCACTAGCATTGAAGCTCTATGTAGTCTAATTATTTAAAAGCACAGCATACTTCCTTTTTGTTAATGTCTTTGAAGAAGAGCAAGCTAACAAGCTTGATCTGCCATTCCATTTTCCGTGAAATAGCCAACAATAGCGCAAATGTTATTTTAAGTGAATATAATTGGAACAGTCAAACAAAAGGTCACCCACTTTACTGGTGTGGAAAAATACAGGATAGGTCTCCTAGCCTCCCAGGGCTATTCACTACTTTGTATGATCAAAGGCGAGCAGACTTTGGCCTTAATACAAATATCTTCCTATCTCCCCTCATCCATACATATTATTTGCAACACAATTTTAGTCACTGTATTTTATGGTGACTTGTATAAACAAATTTGATTTCTCCCACAAGAAAAAAATAATCTCCAAACTTATAGTTAAAACAGTCTCAAGTTTCAAATACATGAATTACAAATATACAGGGATTTTTTTTTCTGTGAGTTACATCACATAATTTGAGTCAGCAGAAGCAGCTGAAAAACAACTAGGTCAACAGAAGTAAGGCCATGATTTTTTTCAAATATGCTATTCACTCACAGAGCTTTAGGCAACTAAAATGTCAATGTGTATAGAATTTACTGAAACAGATTTAATGATCTCCAAATGACAGGAATAGCTATTTGGTTAGGAAAAGAACAGTCAAGGTTCACCTTCTGGAAATACTGTTTTGTTACTATTACCGTGGGCATCCCACACTGTCACCTTCATACCAAAATCTGTTTTTATTTATAGCAGTAGTACAGTTTTTAAAGAAAGTCAAGCAACCCGTTTGTTGTGTTGAAGTTGCAGAATTCTTGAAATCCTAAACTGAACACAACATTTCAGCCCTCCAAGTTTTTCAAGACATATTTCAGTGATTTCGATTCATTTTGCTATGCTACAGCACCTCTTTTCTCTCTAATCCCCCTCTGTTCTATATATGAGGCTCTATGTTTGAAGTTCCTTCTGGTTGGCTGCCACTCTTCTTCCTGCATCAAGTTCATATTTCTGTCACTGACTTTGTAGGGTATGTACAACCCCTTACCCACATACATCAGATGACATGTTTTCTATTCCACCTACAATTCTCTCCTTTTTCCTTGCTCTTTATGATAGGTTTAAACTGAGCAGCTCTTCCCCCAATTCCTTTAAAGATAGGAAATTCTTTAAAAACGTAAGTTACACTTCTGCATAACCTACATCAGGCACTGTCAAACAGTTCTCCCACAATAACTCTGGGTCCCATGTCCACCCATGAGAGTACCCTTACTTCCCCCCTAGAATAACATCCCCAAATTACTGCCACCGTGATATCCCCCCCATTATGCACCATGCAATAACCTATCACATCAGCTTCAGGTCTCTCACTTGCCATACTACCTGTACTTTGCACACTAGCTTGGCAAAAGGCAGCGAATGCCATGATAGGTATTACTACAGGCTGACCACAGAGACACAGAATGGAGTTCCCCGTTTCTTGCCCAGTCTTTTCTCTAACCATCTGTAGAGAAGCCTGTTTCTGTAAGACCTGTGTGTCTGCAACAGAGCTGGAGAACATTGCCCCTCTGCCAAAGTTGACTAGGAATCGAGAAAAAGGTGGGAGGACAGGCTAATGGACAGATGGAACAATTGCATAAGCAACCTTCCCGCAAACTAAAAATAAAACTTTGAAGTCCCACCTGTTCCACAAAGCATTTCATCAGCACTAGCCACTCCCCACTTCAAGGTTTTCTGTTTTATAATAGGGTATACTGCATAAAGTAGTAGCTTTAGTCTGTAGACTTACTGGATCAACACATTACTGACTGTACATCACGATGTACAGCTACAGCGCTCCATAAATAACTGTCTTTAAACACAAGCTGTACCCAAACAAGATTTCACAGTTAAGTAGAAAAATAATGGTTGCATAAAAACATTATAATGGCATGTAATTTAAAACAGCCTTCATAATAATAATGCCAACAAAAAAAAGGAGAAATAAAACACAAGATTTGGGGTGGGGCTTCTTAGGTTGGGTTGAGTGTTTTTGTTTTTGTGTTTTGTTTGGTTTGGTTTTTTTAAAGAAATACAAAAAGTAAAAATAAAGACTACTACCAATTAAAGGATCTGCAAAGGCGTCTTGCATTTCAACAGCCTAAGATTGTGTGAAGGGATAGAGAAGAAGCTGTGCTAGATGAACAGATGGATCAGGAAAGTGTGAAGAGGTCCATAAGGTAGACTCAAGTTTTTAAAGCATGAAACTTTTAAAACGAGCATAGACTCATTGTAGGTGTTTTCATACAAGGATTAGTTAAGGTGAGGGATTTTGGGGGTTTCTTTTGGTTTTTTTAAAGCCTATAGATGTAGGTAGATAACAGATTACTACGTGTGCATGTCTGGAGTGGTGGATTCGGGGATACTGCAACTCCATCCTTGTCTGACAAGCAAGGCAAGGAAGACTGGAAGCATTTTTGCACAGGTTAAGCAAACAACCAGATGGCAACATTGTGGATTTGGCAGATTAAGAGTAGAAACAAAAACAGTGGGGGGATCAGAGTCAAAAGGAGAAAAAAAAACCTGCTTGCACCAAAGACCTTTGCTTCCTTTTAGCTGGAATTCTCTGTTGAAGTGCTCAAAAGAAGATAACGCAGCAGTGTCATTAAAATGAGTTGAGCGGGGGGGGCGAAGGTGCCCTGGAAAGGATAATTTAATTTTACACAACTTCTTCCTAGTGACATTTTAGGAATAAATATATTTTTAGGAAAATACTGCTTTTGAGCAGAAGGTCTAACTAGACAACCTCCTCAGGGCCCTCTTCCATCCCTGATGTCAACTATCACTTCAAAACACCCTAAGCAATCCTATTAAAAACAGCAGCAGAAAGATGGGGAGAGGGTATTCTATATTTATTAATAGATTCAGCCTCACATCAGTGAACACCCATCTTGCAATAAAAAAGGATATAATATAAAAAAAGTGTATGTTCTGAGGTTCACAACTGAAAATTATTAACATCTATTGTCACTGCTATAACAATTGCCTACTCTTTGACTAATAAACAGCTTTAACTTTTGGATGAATAGTTCTACACATAAGCAACCCATAAGCAAATTAAACTTTTTTTGATCTCAAATGGTACATAACATAAAAAGCAAACTTGTTCTAAGTTATCGTAAATCTATGCCCATCCCCTATTTTTCATCCCCAAGTATATTCTAACAACACAGAAAACACGAGCTGCCAGTACGTCTACCAACTACTTTGAACAACATGAATTTGAAATATCAATTAAGATGTGAGATTAAAAAGTTTCACATACTATATAAAGTACTGTATGTTTTGACAGTTTTAAGATTTCTTCACCTCTAAAGGGGGTCACATAAAAACTAAAGTCAGATGGGCCCCAGTCCTGCATACACTTCTCCATAAGCAATACAACTGAAGTTAAACATATGTTTAACTTATTACATGTGCACAAATATTTGTAGAGAGGGCTTAAGTGACTCCAGGGAATAAACAAAATGCTGCCAAGTGTTCAAAATAAAAAACAGAAGAGGAAACTTTTCCTGCAATTTGTTTTCAGCTACTGTGAAGTTTTTACTGAACGCAGCAGGTTAACAGGAATTTAGAACAAGTGTAACAGCTCTGACAAGAAGAGTTTTATGAAGAGCTGACTATAACATATCCCCACCTTCCACGCACCTCGGTTTTGCTATTACTATTTCAGATAACAGCCAAAAATACAATCCATAAAAAACCCCACCATCTTGGAAGATGCAGAACAATCAAATTACATTACATTTATTCACGGAAAACTGCTCTGATGAACCAGCAATTAACATGATGTGCTGCAGCATGCAAGATACTCTTACCAGACATACTGAAATTTGTTGTAAGAGCCAGCAGAGAGTCATATCCAAATCCTTCCAGCAAGCTTTTGAAGCTTATCCACTACAGGACTCCCATCAGAACACAGTTTCCTCTTCGCCATCATCTAGAAATGTTGTCTAGATGAAAAGGGAGAGGTGAGAAAAAGAGCACTGCACACCACCAAGCATCGTGAATCTGCAACATTCAGGGCACACTGGACCTTCTGCTATACCAACATCAGCATAGTGCCGACGCACACCTAAGCAAACACAGGGAGTTTGTGAGATGCGAATTACACAAAAAATAAATATGACCTTCTTAAGATTAGGAAATGTAGCAACAAGTAGGAAGCTTATAAACACAAATTTACTGTGCTCTCAAGTTTAATCCAAAAGTCTGTAAGCTTTAAAGATAAATATGTAAGTACAAAGTCCCACTTGCTGGTACAAAGCTTAAGTACCTAGCTGGCAGTTATTTTGTGGCCATGAAATCAGATTGTTCTGACAAGTTAAAATGTCACCCAGTCTATCACATACAGGCCAAACAGAAAGATCTACCTTCTCAAGGTCAGAAAGGGATGAGACTGTAAAGCAGTGAACTGATGTACATTCAAGTAGCTATTCACTTCACATGTGGGACTTTACAGCTGAGTAGTTGCTCACTTCATAAGCACTAAGCTCACTCAAAGTAAACCAAACGTACTGAAAAACTCCGAGTGATTCTATGCCAGACAGTTATCCCAGATAATCACCAATTCAAAAAAAAATTCGTTTCAAGATCACAACAACAACTTCTATGAGTTTGAAAACTTTTCCCCACAAACACAAGGGCTTCACAATTAGTTGTCAGATGATGAGATCAACCAAAATATAGTTCTAAGGAACTACGCTAAATGAGAATTCTCTCCTACAAATAAATCATTGTAAGTGTTAACCATTTCTCTGAATTCACTAAGAAACGTACAGTTCCTACAATACATGATGGCTTTTAAACACTGACACGTAATTATGAAGAAAAGTGGAGGAAGAGGTGAAAAAAGTTTTGCTTTCACATTCAAGCTCCAAGATTTTTTTTTTATATACTTAATAGTTGAATAAATATTTGATTCTGCGCTGAACCTTACAGCCACATCCTCCCTTTCCTTTAGCTGAATGAAGCAGTGTGTTACCATTAACATCTGTACTTCTATAGTCATCCGTAAGAAAAGGTTAATAGAGACAGTGATACAATTCACCAAAATAATGGAGCTCTATGTGACTGGCATAATAAGAATTCAGTTAAGAATTGATTCACATTTTGTTTTTTTCAGAAAAGAAATTTGCTTTTTGGTTTTGGGGAGTTTTCCCCCCTTTTTTTTTAAATATTGCCAGGCAAGTATTTCTTGTGAACGCCACCCACAGGAAGATTATCTTCTTTTTTCCAAAATAAGTGTGAGTGTCAAATTAAGTTATCCTGTTGTTAAAAATACATTGACTAAAGGATCAATTTTCAAGACGTTAAGGGGCAATTCCAACTCTAGAAGGTTCAACCAGCTTAGATTAGGAATACAAATTTGAAGCCAAACTGGAACACGCTAACATCTCTTCTGAAGTAACATTAGAAAAATAAATCTAATACTAAAGTTAGAATTAAAAGCTTCTGGAGACCTAAACATTTCAGTATCACAAGCATGTATTATAAAAAGTCATCATATATTAACTTTAACTATCTATTTATTCCATACACATTTTCCTCATTTTAAGACACAGCAATAGATTATTTTGACTCCACAGCAACTAAACATAACCTAGGTGTCAATCTTCATATGAACAGAGAAGCAGAACACAACTCTAACTTGAAAGCCCATACATTCATTTCTGAAAGTTATTTTGCCTAAAGGAAACAGCCATGGAAGTTCTCTGAAGGCTAGCCTACTCCTATGAAATTCTCACGGTTGCCTCAGAGAAGGGAGGAAAAAAAAAAAAAAGCAATATTTCTATAGCAACAGAGTTTAAGACATGCAGAACCTTTTAAATTTATTTTGTTCTTTCATTGTGATTTCATCAAGATATTTAAGACAATTATTTCTGATATGCTAAAATCTTATTTAACACAGTGACAAAGAAATATATTATCATATTCTAAACAGAAAAGCTTATTTTTAAAAGCTGAATGCATTAGTGTTGTGAACATTCAGCAGTTTAACATTTTTCCTTCATCCGTACTTAATATTATAAAACTGCACAGACTTGGCAAGAGGGCTGATGTTGTAACAGTGATTTCCTCAGTTTATTTATGTATTGTTTTAATGCTCATTTTAATTTATATAATGAAATTAATTCTTACTGCTTCTGATGCAGAAAGCTGATATTACCATTCACAAACAAATCTCCACCTAGATTATAGTCTCCGTCTAAAGTATTATAGTAAGAATACCAAATTTGGGACCAGAAAATAAACTCCATTACTCATTACATACATTCTTTAGTGACAGCAAGTCACTGTTCATTCTCATGCCTTGATGTTCCGATGTAAACATCAAGACAAAAATCTAGAGTTGCTAGGTTTAGCTCATGAGTAGTGCTAAAATTCTTTAAAATCCTCTAAAATTCTCAAATAGAAGTTATGACATGTAAGCCATTCTTGTTCCTTTCACATGATGAGCACACAGTTCACAATTACTTCATTTATCCTCCATGTTAACACATTTTCAGGGTAGCTCCCTCTCATTACCGTTTCACGACCCATGTTCATGCTCTGTTCAGAGTAAGCATGTAAGCTCAGAAAATTCTCATAAATAAGAATTCGCATCTTACCCAGAGCTTAAATAATACCTAGGAAAACTGCTGGTTGTTTTTTCTTTCCAGATTTCTACTGCTGAGTGTTGTGTGTTTGAGAGAGAGAAAGCTAATGCTTATACGTGAACAGTTTTCAAGAGCATCCATATATAGTCAGTATTATAAATAGCTATTTTTATAACAGCACTGAACTGGCTTTTCGTTATATATAGAGAGAGGGTGTTTTCTGCATACAGAAATTATTCTCTTACTCTACCTTGTACTTGCAGTCTTCGCTCTCCTCCCACTCACATAGTCCTGCTCCATACAACAACAGAAATAGCCACTGCTAGTGTCAAACCACGCTGACACTATAGTTAACTATACCAGTGCTCCAGTAAGTTTCCAACAGACTAGCCCAAAACTCTTTGTAAAAAGAAGTTCTCTCTATATTGACCATGCAATATTTTACATTTTCCCATAGCTATTTCACTAGTAAAAAAGGCTTATGAAATTGATATTCTCAAGGGTTTTGTTAGGAATATGGAGCTACAGTAAACATTTCAGTATTTGAATCTCAAAGTGTATTTTTTCCTCATCATTATTAAACTAAACTGAAAGGATCTATAAGAACATTAAAATGGATCTGCAATTTCTTTGTTTCAACACTTCAAGTTTTGAAAACTAAGACAGAACATATCAGCTACAACATTAACAGGTTTGTTACAACTCTCATGTTAAAGTCAGACAAAAGGAAACAAAACAAATTTCTAGTTTCAGCTTCCAGAAAGCTCAAATCTAAAATAATAGTAAAAAAAAATCTTTAACATAAACCAACAATGGATTATGTATCAGGTTCATCAAAATTGTCAACATTCAAGTAAAGTTAAAAATCAGGTGTAATGCAAGAATTTTTTACATGTCTATTTTTGAATGATGATAACTGCTTTCAACTGCAGGTCTAAGCACTGACTGAAATTAATTCAAAACATCTAGTTCCAAAATATGGTGTAGCACTTGATCCTTGCAGCACTTGATTGCTACAGCTTTAGATTTCTCCCCTTTCCTATAAACTATGGTCTTTCACCCATTGTAACGTATCATCCAGTTTTTCTACATGCCAGAAAAATCTAAGGGGCTAAAACACGGCAACAAAGATTTTGATACAATTTTGATTTAAATCCCTAAATACTGCAGTTTTAGGTAAATACTGACAAACAAGGCCATACTCCTGAGAGTTATTCAATGCGGAGGCTTCTTTAGGCAGAGCACTCTCTCCTTGCAGAACATCTTGCCAGAAGTACAAAGGGGGATTTTCCTTCCTATTGCCAAATGAGCAAAATGAGAGAAATCTTAAACACCCACACAACTAGAGGTAGCATTTAAGTCTTTACAATAGAAAAAGCCAATACTTCTATTATTCAATCCACCTATTAAAATGGCGCTTCGTGTTTCTACTTCAGGCAGATATATTTTATAAAAGGCTTGCTTTTTTTTTTTTTTCAACTGCAGATCTCTTCACCATTAAGTCAAAGCACATACACACACTAAGACAAGAAAAATCTTAAATATCATGTTGTTTTAGGCAAACCCAATAGATTATGTGAAATGCTACATCTGACACCCTTACACTGAGATCTGGGGAAAAAAAATAGTTAAGTGTCCTCATTGATAGTGGGACTTGTAGATTGTACTAGCCAAGAAACCGTTATCAACTGGCAACATACCACTTGATCACTCATTATACTGGAAGCTGGCGGTGCTCAACATCTCTCTGAAAAATAGCAGAGAGGCATGAGGACAACAAAAGAAATGAAAAGGATAATTTAAAACTTCTCTCCTGCAATACTGCAGAACCTGAAGGCCATTCATGATCTGCATCTACCAGTATGCCAATGGATTTTCCTAGCCCTCCTCTGTTTTATATTCTCTCACAGCCTATTTGAGATATTCCAAGGCTTTGCTAAATAAATATGCATTTGCAATAAATAAGAACTCTTCCAGATAGACTGTAGACTAATGTATTGCCATGCTGGCAACTATACTGAGTAGAAGTCAGGTAATAGCTTCCCTCACCGAAGGCACAGCACACAGGAATTTGCATGATCATTACTAATTTCACTATGGCAGTTTCACGCTGTTGCTGTTTCAGACAGCTACCTGCCGCAGCAATGGTAGGCAGTACACGATGCAGACAGAAGGAGGATCTCTGAGAACGAGGCTGGAGTAGTTCAGCAACAGCACGCAGACCCCTCACATACACCAAAGAGAATGGAATAGGAACAGAGCTTCTTGCTCCTTCGCCCAGGAAGAGGCATTGCTGCAAACACACAAAACCCTGCTTGAAAAAATGCTTTTCCCTCAAGTCCAAGGACAGCAACCGAGTTTTCCCTGCTCACCGACCAATATAAAAGACGAACCCTGAGAGCAGAATCAAGGAATAGCCCAACAACGGGAATCCCGGCATCCCTCTTCCTCCTAGCAGCTCAAACTGAGGAACAGCCTTCTCTCCTGGGTGTTGTCCCCTCTGATGCTCTCCATCACCACCTACCTACCTGATAACAACTAGTGTATTTTCTCGTAACCGGCAAAAAAAAAAGCCAAAGCCCAGCCATAGTGCGACAGATTTAAACAAAAAACACACACAAGGAAAAAAAAAAAAAAACACCAAAAAACCCAGAGAAACGCTCCCTCCCCCAAGTCACAATAATCTAAGGAGTATCTTTTTAGAAAAAGCCGTGAGCCTTTCCAGCCAGAGGGAAGGGGGTACCGGGGAGGAAGCGGGGAGAGCTAGCGTAAGACAAGGGACACAGGCGGAATCCCACAGGCGGTCCCCCCACCCCAGCACGTCCCGGGGCACCT
>NW_009235694.1:0-7625 GCF_000690835.1 Fulmarus glacialis
CGGTCCAGGAGAGCTCAAATGGTCTCACTTGGGACCGCTCTTGATAGCGTCGCAAGATGACTGGCTTTAGTCATCTGTAAATTTCCATCCTGGCCACAGTCTGAGGCGGCAGTGACTAAAATTCTGAAGGTTTCGGTGTTGTTACAAATAAGCTACAACTCAGATAAGATGGCGCCTGGGCCAGGCAGAGGGAGTACGTTCCCAGCCTCAGCCATGCAGTTTCTGAGATGGTCAAGGAGCGCTCAACCGTCAGACTCAATGCACCAAGGCCGAGGTTTCATGGGAATTTCTGAGATCAACGAGTGGCCCAGGAGAAGCGGGGGAATGCACCACCACAGCTGTCATCTCTTGAACTCTCCCTTGCACCAGCCCAGCTCCCTTGGCAGTGGCTTGGGTAGTAGTAGTCCAGCCTACTCCTACTTTTCTGCAAGCCTTTTCCACTTTCCCAACAAGTCCTCCACAGCTGGAGGAAGCAAAACAATACGGGGAAATATCTGTTCTTCCCATCCACAGTCTGGGCCAAGCAGTCACAAACCTGAACCTCTCAAAAACTTTTCCCTTCTTCTTCTCACGTCATTTTTTTCTTCACAGATACTAAAAAACCTAGTAGGAATAATTTCAACTGAACACGACCTAAAGCAGGACTATTATATTTACTACCATCAGCAAATACTCATCAGGTGAAAAGTAGGCTGAGGAGGAAAAGTAGGTGGGGGAGTAAGAGTAAAAGTAGGCTGGAGGTGCAAAAATGGGCCATCTGCCCTATTTCTTATTTTATGCAAGGTAACCAGGAGTTTTGCATGTGTTGTACGTGATGAGGGTAAAAAGGGTTGTACTGAATATAAAACTGCCCTGAACACTTCAGCTATGTGCAGATGTAGCATTTCTCGTCAAAATATTGCCCAGATTTGGCAAGGCACTGAAGTAAAGGCATAGGCAGGTTCTTCACCAGGAGAATTTACAAACTTAAGCTACATGTGCTTACGCTGGCAGAATCAGAGCCTGTTGCAGAAGAGTGGGCAGTTCACATCACGGGCTGCTTTAGAAGCCCTGTATCTGCCCTTCCTTAATATCTGAAGCACAAATATCTTTTCATGGTTCAGCATGAAATACAATCCTGCAAACAGCACTTCAAATCTGAATTAAAAAACGTACCAACATTTCAAAGCTCATGAAAGTCACTGCAGTGTTTTGACAGATCCCTGTAAACACTGTGGCCATTTCAGTTACCTCGGGCTAGCTTTTCAGCCCTTTAATGTAATATTTAGACCAATGTTGTTATTAGATTTTCCCTGGGTGAAAGGATCTATAAACGTAAATGCCAGTTGCTAATTCTTGCTAGTACAAAATAATAGTATTAGTACATCACACAATAAGAAAAAAATTAAGCTGGTAATTTATACTGCTGAATTAGATGCACTAACAAAAGAGAGAAGCAATTATATACCACAGTAAAATCTTCAGTGCACAGACTTAAGCATTCCTCAGTCTTTAGTGTTCAATTAGGGTGAAATTTACTTTCAATACAAGACATAATGCCAAGGGCTCTCACGCCTTCAGTAAAAATATAGGATTTCATCTCATCTGCCTCCGTGCAAAGTCTTTTTTATTCTGGCAAAGCTCAAGGTTTAGCTCTAAAGAACAATTTGATTTGCATTACACATTGCACTAACAGGCTGCAGTGCGCAGATTTATCTGCTGAATGAATATATTCTAATAGGTCTGATGATCTGTCTTTATAGTACCATTTGATTAACAACAAATTTATTCACTTGGCAGCTGTATTCCTTAATCAGGTATTCACTAAGCAATAGCATATAAATATGTATAAATGTCAGATTTATGGATCAGAGAGTACAATAATTTCATTATAAGAAAGGTGGATTGTCTATACTTCTAATTAGTTTCCTTTTAAATAGGCTCATCATATGTACACGTTTGTACATGTCTAGGGCCTGATTTTCAGAGCCAAGGGTGCATGTCCGATTAGGCAGCATTCCTTCATCGGGAGCCTAATTGGAGTCCTTTGACAAGTCCTTTCAGCCCTATTGCTTGATTATATTGGACACCACACAAACATTTCCCCACGTTAGATGGTTTTATAGGGGGTTCCTTTCCAAGACTGTATAATTCACATATTTGCACATGCACATACTTTGCACCTGGCCAATCTCTGCTTGTCATTCCATAGTCCGGACAAACAAAAATAGGCGCTGGCAATGTATATGCACTGGCGAATGGCAGAAAATGAAAGAATATCTTCAATGAAATGGATCCTTGTTGTGATAATAATGAAAAATGATCATAATTACCAGGGAGAAATATTCTGTCTGTGGAATTCAACCCAGGCTTTTAAGGTAGGTTATAGACTAAGTTGACAAAAGTATTTTTACTTTTCTTTTTTGAGCAGATTCTCTAGCAGCCACTTTTACACTTCATGGGAGGCTGGAAGAAAAAAAAAGTGGATATGAAATAATCCTTGGTCTATCAGGGATAAATACTGTTATTTCAATATTTGTACAGGAGGTAACAGGACTGGAGCTGTCAGACCCCAATTAAAGTAAAAACTGAACTGGCTGTGAAGGCATAGGCAGTTTGAACGGCGTTAGTGGCCTCTACTTCGGTGCAATACAGGTATCCAAGTTGAAATTTAGAGCACCTACGTTTAGAAGATAAGATTATCTACCAAGAACTACGGATACCCGCAGAGGACTGTTCAGAGTAGCTACATTACAAACCTAAAAAGGCATGAATATCCTCAAAATTATCCAGTTCATCATACTTGGTCTAAGTAACTTTTGTGTTTGACTTAAACTTTTCCAGGAAACCTGGAAGAAACCTGGTGGCAGGAAAGGAACACCAACCCTATGGAAGTCCTTCCACGGAAGGGGAACGCACAGCACGTTGCAGGTACTCAGCTGCTCGGTTGCTGCCTGGCTGATCCCAGCTCTGCCGCGCACCAGCTCTGCCTGCGCTGGCACGTGCAATCCCCAACACCTTTCTAGTTACTCCCTAACCAAAGAGCTGAATGGCACCTCTTGACTCTTCAGGAGATCGCCGGGAATTTGGGCATATAGGAACTGAAGGCAGGAGAAACGCAAAGACGCGACTGCGTTGTTCCCGGAGGCAGGTTTGGTTTCCCTGAGGCCAGATCGAAGCCATCAGCTGCCGCTTTCAGCCCTGCAGAGTGGTAGAGGTGACAGGCTGACAGAAAGCAGGACAGATTTATGCCACGTATTTTATTTTAATGAAGTACTAGACACAAAAAAAAGTAAGAACAAAGATGCATTCCCTACTGCTCTAAACTCTTACCGGAGCGTGCTAAACTCCTAAATTTGTATGTTGTAAACACTGTAAATGCTGAAGCCGCATCTTTGCATCTTAACTGAATAAATTCCCTGTGGTGTGTCCTTTTAGTGCAGCATGTCACACACGCAGTGTTTCTTTACATATCATCTATGCCACTGCATCAGCTGGTACGAACCTGAAGCAAGTCTCCATGAGCAAAGGGCATTTGAGTACCAGCAAGATTTTCACTGTAACTCCATGTACAACTGGCCTCTGGTTTTGGAGCAGAAGGGATTAAAGGTCTAGTGCAGATTCCCTGACTGTGCTGTCCGAACATGTTACAGGTGGAGACCATGCCCTAATCCTGCTTTCATTTCTAGCTGGAATAATTTCAATAAAATATAGAAAATTACAGGCAAGTCTCAGAGGTCTTAACCATGCTCCTGCACTATTCTGGTATATCCAGCTGTGGCTGTATTGCACCCATGGAGGGGAAAGAAATTTTGCTACACAGAAATAATCTGTAAATAAATGAATAGCTAAAAGTCATCCTTCATGCAGTTCCAGTTGAATAGAAATTTGGACTGTTTTTTTTTTTAAGTTACTCATCTATTGTGTTTCAAAAATGTAACAAGCATAGGGAGACTGATCCATCACCATTTAACATCCAGCATAGAGTTGTATGTTGAGATGGATATGAGAGTAATAGTTCCTTTCAATATTTAAGTCTACTGAGCCCTGCAGATCTCCTCTTCTAATATCACTTGATTTATCAAATCTGATTTGGGACTTATAGCCTATATATAGAGAGTTCTCAAATTCCTAATCCATTTGGCAACAAGTATGTTCTCTGCTCTACTACTTCATCTTCTTTACTCACTGATCTGAAGGGTTGGAGTTTTAAACTCATTTAGCAAGGACAAAATAAAAAAAAAGGATTTTATTATAAGTTTTGACAATTATATATGTCCTGATCCAGAGAGTAAATAAAAAGTCAGTGCCTATTTGCTGTGCCACTGAATGCAGGCCACCAAACTGATGACCTGTGGCGGAAGATGTACAAGATTTGCTGCTGAGTATAGAGAATTGGAACCAGTTTGTCACTCATCATAAAAATAAGAGTTTCCAGGGCAATTATCAGACAGCTGAAATTGCACACTTCTCATAGTTAAAGTTTTGTTGAGGCATCCCCCTTCCATTTCATAGTTAGGTGCTGAAAAGGAGAACTGTCTCCAGTTCCCAAATATGCACTTTCAACCCCAGGTTTGAGAGACATTTTGGCATACAGGCCGAGTTGCTTAAGGTTAACGTCAGCCCACTGCTAAGGGCTGTGGATGAATTTTATCTTATACAACACTGGGTCAGTCACTTAATTTTTCCTAGCCTGTGCTTTTCTGCAACAGAGAGTTTTCTGCTACAAGTTGTTCCCAGCCTCGGTAAGAGCCCCGTTAGTTATCTAGTCCGTGCCCTTGGGCGCAGTCCATCCAACACGGCTTCTGCTGCCTTGTCCTGCCTGGTTTAACCAAGCCAAGTCACGATGCTCGTTCTGCCTTCCTTTAGACACTCTCCCATCATCCAAATGCTCTTTTAAAAGCAACTTTCTAAGGCTGACTTAACTTTTTCAGTTGAAATGGACTGTTTTTGAGTGAGTAAATGTCTGGCCCTCTGTCTTTCAGTTAATGACTTAAAAAAATCCAATAAACAGAGCAACCCAAATTACAAATACAAAATAAAAAGTACCAGGCCCTTTATTTCTTTCTCAGAGGCAAATTGTGCAACTTTAATTTAACAGAAAATGATCAGCTTTATGACTAGATGTGTTGCAAGTAAACTGACAACCTTTATACAATACAATTAATTTGTTTTATGTGATATTATTATTATCTGAGCCATCTGACACTCTTATGGCTCATATAAAAATTCCCGTTTTAGTGTAACTCTGCTTAAATAGATCTCTTTGTACTACATGAAATAACCCCCTCCTCTCAGCTTAGCATTTACAGCCTCCAAAATATACAGAGCTCTGTCATAGCCCTTCCTCCTCAAACAGTTGGATTTAACATCTTGGTCAAAGGAAGTGTTTCCACTGATTTGAATGACTATTGGATCATCCCAAAAGTGTACCTACAGGAATAATTCAGCCCCATGGGACTGGAAGGCTTTCCTTAACTAACTGATATTTTTGACAAAAAAGGGTATGTTTCTGGATGGAGAGCCATGGTAACTCAGCTATTTTGCTTCTGTTCCCTAAATAAATTCATTCAAGTGGCTGGCACTGAGCGGCACAGTGCTGGGCCAGGCAGATATACCCATTCATTATCACCTTCCCTCACTACATGCCATATATTTAATTCTTCTGATCCTTCCTCTCAAATCTCTCCTCAACCCTGGGATCCTGTTAGCAGCTCTTCCCCTTGTTCAGTACAAATCCCTCAAGAAAACAGGCAGGTAACTGCCATTATGTTTTACAATTACTTAAAAGCAAGAAAATTTTACCCGCTGTGTTAATTCACTCTTTGCCACTTGGCAAAAGACAGTCTGTCCCTCCCTCTTACTGCCCTGCAGCCCACGATTTGAACGCAGCCGATGGGGACAAGGTTAGCTTTGATTTAACACGGCACAAGGTGTACAAGTGGCTTCAATTTCCAGCACCTCTCCCTAGCAGCATCCTCGCTCGCCGCGTGTGGCTGGAGCCCGGAGCTGGGTCTCGCTGCAGCCTCAGTCCACCGAGAGCAGGGCTTGCAGATAAAGATACCTTTATGCTCTGGTTTCTTTTAGCTTTACTCTGACAATGAATCATGAGATAACGAGTCAGGCAGAGCCAAACAAGTTGCATTCAATCAAGCATCCTGATTCGGTGGCACGATTCCCGGCGCAAGGATCACATGCACCTGCTTTGAAGGACCCGCACTGGTTTTCTCGTCACCGCTGATGATATTGCCTGACACGTCAAGAAAGCACCTCTCTACCTGATCATCTTCCAAGCACATGGGAAAGACGTCTGGCATCTGCCATTACTGTTTAACTCTTCCACCCCAGGACTACCTCCGCGTGCCCCACGGTCTAACCGGACGCTGGGGTTGGATGTAGAGAAGGAGCCAGAAAATACAGACCAGATGACCACTGCCACCTCCAGGGAACGTGGTGGGGTCTGGGGGAGGCACCGGGGGGCTGAGCCCCAGCAGGGGTCCTGCCAGTGCTGGGTGGAGGAAACCCAACCCCATGGGTCCATCAGATTATTGACGTCGCAGCGACAGGAGGCTGTCACTAAAGCAGCCCATCTCTAACCATGTAGTGTGTGTCGGGATGTACAGAGTCGCCTGTTTTCTCTGTACTAGGAGGACTGAAAATTCGTATGTTCTCTACAGCATTTGTCTTTTTCTGGCTGCTTCCAGTGTGTGATCCAAATCATTTAGCTGTGTATCTAAAACCTATTTTCTCCTGAGAATGTGTGGAAAACACTTTGGTTTTTTGGCAATAAGTGCATTGCTGCTGTAAACATGATTTTTGTGAGCTCTTTTTAATGAAGATAATTAAGAACACATTATAAAACAGATTATTAGTAGTAAACAGCAAGTAGTAAACCCCATCTATATAATGTTGCAATATTATTAGGTTTCTTCCACTAGAACTACAGACACATACACCATGGCCATTCCCATAACACCACAAATTCTTGATATTTGGTCACAATTCTTTAAAACATGTTATGCAGAGGTCTATGCTTTAAGAATAATAGATGTTCTTCACTCTTAAATACAACTGGATGAAAAGGTAAACAAATATTTGTCAATATCTAGTGTGTTAAACAGCAAAAACAGGGAAAAATGGTCCCAAAAAACTATGTAAGCTACGAGCATTTGAGGACCTTTTAAAATAAAATAAATCTAAAAAAAAGTAAAGGGAAGGTGGTTGAGTATTGTGACATTGAATAGAAAGATATGAAGAGGAAGAACTGTGTTTACCATAACAGCAAATCTTATTATTTCCTGGATCACTGGTACTCTCGCAACTTCACGTGATCCTGAAAAGCATCTTGGCTGTTTCAGAGAAATTACATCTCTGTCTCCGATATATGACTAAAACTTGAAGCCACCCTCAGAAGGAGAGCTCTGGTTCCTGCTATCACCACTTGCCATATGTCTCCTCTTTCTTCCTCCACCTTCTTAGCCTCATTTACTATGGAAACAAGGCTTGGGTGAGCCTGCTGTCTTTCTCATTCCTTTCACCTCACACAGAACTTCTTCTGTCTTGATCAAATTCGACAGAACAGTAGAAAGCTCAAAGGCAACTGGATCCTCAAAAGTCTTGTGAGGATAGGCAGCTGGGAGAAAGGG
>NW_009235694.1:7656-54499 GCF_000690835.1 Fulmarus glacialis
AAATATCCCCTATAAATGCCCGGCATGGGGTGAAAGGCTGCATTATAAGCTAATGCTACTGGACATAAGGAAGTCATTGTAGGGTAAGGGTCTTACACATGCAAGAGTTTCCACTGTCACCTTCTTGGGCAGAAAATTCAGTCAGCCACTGGACACGCATCCATAGAAAAGAAGGCTTCATTAATTTTTAGTCCTCACAGATCTACTTGTATTTTCTATTCTCCTTTTCTGCTTTCTGCTTCTATTAGAACAACAAAGACAGTGTCAGCCAGGGAAGACTTCACTATCTCATTTGCAGCACTGCTGTGTTTGCTACTGGAAACAAAGCTAAAAGCAAAGTCTTCAGTATGACCACACAGGTGCTGGAGAAGCTGGTCAGATCACAGGCTATCTCTGTTTCTCTACTAGTATGACTGCCAGGAAAAATCTGTCCCACAAAAGACAGAGGATGCATCTTTTCTTTGCTAATCTCTTCTTGCTCCTGCTGTGAGTGTCTTGGGTTTTTTTCTCCCCCCCTCCCCCCCGAATTAGAATTAGGTTTCAACAGGAACAATAGCAGCAGCAGTAACATCAGCTCTATTATCTCTATTAACTGCTCTTTTCTCCCAAATATGTTTTTTTTTGCACCACCTGAAAGTCTCTAAACCTGGGTTTGCCTTAGAAAAACTCTCTCAACAGCTAAAGGAAAAAGGATTAAGGGATATTGTTAAAATGAAAGCCCTACTTAATACCTAACATCTTCAATTCTTTAACTATTTTTCCTTTTCCTATATCTCTAATGAAAGGTTAAAAGATCTTTAAGGCTGATTGTTGCCATGGGACTAAGCAGCCTGGAGACTATTAATTCAACTCCCAACAGTTTGTTTAACTAGTTAGTGTGCAAAACTAGCAGGGTCATGCTGACATCCTTATTTCAGCCCTCCTTTCAAGTAAAATAATTAAGCTACTCCTGATGACTTACAATTAAATTTAAGCTGAAGTTCACAAGTAAAATTTCTGTATATTAGCCTGTGCCAAGGAGGTTGGCGTTCTGAATCCTAAAAATATAAAATCAAAGAGAAATGAGAAAACGGTATGTCTCATGATTAGGTCAGACTTCTGCTAATTTGGGGCCTGATTCAAAGTATTTTTTAAATGCTGAAGATTGACATTATTCCTTCCCATGTGTAGTGGGGTAAGGTGGAGCAAGGCCTATGTTTGTGCTAGGTCTGGAGTTCCATCATACTTTCCTTCTTACTTAAAATGCTTTCAAACCTTTCTTAAGCTATGACTGACAACCTATGTAATTTCCTTTCCTCTTTTGAATGACTGCTTCTGCCTTTTCAAGGTATGCCTTGATATGGTGGACTCACCAATGATCTGCTGAGGAGACTTAAATGATAAATAAATTTGATAAACTATCAGATGATAGATAAATTCAGTCTTGTATTCCAACTGTACTTTACTCATGCTAAAAACAATCTATCTGTGTAGATCTACTCGGTGCTACCACAAGTGACATGAAAAGAAACTGTCTTTAGGTAAAGGATGAAAATTTGAACATCTTATACATGGTAGATGTGCATACCAGGAATATATAGGCACATGGAAGTGCAAAATACTTTTAGTATAAGTCTTTATTTGATTTGTAACTGTTGGGCTGGAAGCTTATTCTAAAGTTTAAATTAGAGCTCTTGGGGAAAGGGGTTACTTGTTTGGTTTTAATTTTTTGCAGTAGTTCAACCTTTGCCATTTAGAAAAATTCACAAATATCATAAATATTTCATATGAACTGTGTGTGTATGTATACTGTATGCAAACTGTGTAGCAAACAATTACAGTTAACTCTGCCCTTGTAAATAACTCATGAAAATGAAGTTAAATACACGTAGCTGTCAACAACTGCATAACCATGAACAAAGCAATGCGATCTTTCATTTAGAAAATTACTATAAATGTCAACCACAGAAAAGTAAGTCACTTCTGTAAGGCACAATAAAGGATATTAAAATCAAGCAACACTGAACTTTATAACATTGAAAAACTTAAATAGAAACTCCCAGTTTAAATGAGTCAATAGAGTCAACAACTGTGAGCTGAGCTGAGCTTCCAGTCCTTCCAGCCTCCCCATAGTGCTCCTGCTCTGTAGAGGTTTTTTCTACAAAGGTATTAAGCCATTAACTCCCATTTTAAACCAAACAAGAGAATAGGCAGAATTTCAGTCAGGATCCTCCACCACAGACCTCCCCTGTGTGATTAATGAAGTATTGAGGAAGATGAATGCAGATACGCTCACTCTGAGTAAAGCGAGCACCACCTTGGAGAAAGCTTTTGATGAGAGGAAATTGCTCTGTATGAAGAGCTCTCTGGAGCCAAGGCAGAGACAAAAGTTACATTCAGGTCTCTGTAAATGAGTTCTGCTCTCTATCTTCACAACTTTAACTAAACTGCAGAAAATGGTTGAACAGGAAGACTTGGTTGTTCTTGAGACTCCATAATTTGCTCGGTGAATGCCTTAAAAAGAGATGGGCTGGAAAAGAAGATCATGGAATTTAAGCAAAATATAGTAGCCACATCCCTTCTGCTATCAAGAGGCAAGGCACATGATTCAAAGATGAGAAAGGAGCTCAGCTGTAAAGGTAGGAAGCTGGAATAAGAATGAGCAAACATTTCGTGAGGAACATGGTCCTCAGCGTAGGAAGAATACTACCTGTCTCAGGAGAACAAGAAAGAATTCAAGTATTGTTCACTAGATGGCCAATTGCATCAGATATTGGCAAGACAAGAGGAAGAAGTTAAGATGAATAGTCTTACTCAAGGCAGGGGATGTTATGATGAAAAACGCTTCATTTGGTGCAACAGCCCTTGGATCAAGAGACTGCCATGGTTCCTGCCTGATCAACTAAACCTTAGTACAGGTTCCCAGTCCCTCACCACTCTTCTATCTGGAAATTTCTAAATTTTGTACACTAGCTCCTAGTATGAAGAATTTTTCACCGCCCAGTGTTCAGGACTGTTTCGCCATGAGCGTGACAGACTACAGCAGTAACCTGTAAAGCAATCTTTGCAACTCCTGTTTTGGAATTACTGCTGAAACTTTTTTTTCCCTTTAGTTCTGTTTTTAATCAAGCTTGAAATTTTCTTCCTTTAAAAAAGCCTTTAAAATCTTCTCATTTTCTCTGGATAATACATCTCTGAACTACATTGTTATACTTTAAGAAAAGGACTATTTTCTGTCACTTGGAAACCCATGCCTCATTTTGAACTGAAATAAACCCACTAATAAAATTAATCAGAAGCACTATTCCTCTGGAGAGAGTCAGGGAAAATATGATGGGTTATAAACTGAACCACAGGATCCAATAATGCAGTACAGGCAATACTGAGGAACAAGACCTCCGCTAGCTGGGACACAGCATACCTCAGCAGAAGGTCGGGGAATTACTGCAGGAAAACAGCACAGATAAGGGCAAAATATAAATGAAGGCCAGATAATAAAAAAGTTGTAAGCACATTGAAATTCTTGCAGAGGAGCTGCAAGGATCCTTAAGATCCTTGTCTATTGTTCAAGACCAAAGTTTCACGTTTTAGGCTAAAATTGCTATTGTGTGCACATCCTTCTGGGGCGTCCTGTTTGCAGTGCCTTGTTTCCAGAGGAATAAAGCACACAGGCATCCTATTAGACTTGATTATTTAGCAGCGGTGAAATTCAGGCTGAAGTGTTGGGAGCACAACTAACAAGACACCTAAATTACCGGCCCTGAACAAAAATTGGGGTATCACTTCTGTCTGAGTCTCCTTTCGAGCTTCTCTGTAAAATAGAGATAGTTATGGCAATTTCCTAAGCGTGAAGGGAGGGTCAGGTAGTGTCAGCAAGGTATTTTAGATTTGTAAAACACTCTCTATGCCAAAATTTAATGTCAGATCCCTGCAATGAAAATGCAGGGCATGTCTAATGGAAGGAATATTAGACAACAGACAGTGGACTTTGTTTTATAATTTTTATGAGTGAGAGACGAACTGACAGAAGCTGACAGTGATGAAGAAAAGGTACTGCTCTGGAAATTGGCCAGCTTTTCTGAAGCTGTTATCAACAGAAAGGTAACAGATGCAGTATTTCAGTAACAGGCCATAAGAAAATACAGGCAGTGCATAGTAGTAAAACACCAACACTTGTTTAACCTCTTTCAGAACCCTGAAAATTACAAAATATTAGTTAAACTACAAAAGGAGGCCTAATTTAGCGATCATGATAAAGTAATATTTACTGACTAACTAATGTTAGTTTCTGCAACTTTGGTGGCTTTTTTTTCTTTTTTTGGTGCTGTTAACTCATCTATAAACAGGCAGTAAAGCTGTAACAAGCCTGACGGCATCGGTGCTCTTGGGAACCCTGTGTAAGTTTATGATACATGCCATAAAAAAAAAAGGACCAGAACTCATGACCTCCTATTCCACAGGGTTGTTTCTCTCTGCTTTGTCTGACTGCGAAATTGGATAAGCCACAGTCCTCTGGCACTCCAGCAGCTCTGAGTCCCTCCAACAAGAGGGCCATGTTCATGATAATCAGGATGACGTGATTTACCTTGCACCACAAAAGTGTTACGAGGTCTCTCACTCAATGTTTTCCCATATGAGAGGCACCGCAGAAGTGCCAAGCACCGAGTGGTTTGGGGCTGAGCACTGGAAGGCACTCTAAGAAATTTCCTTTTTATCATAAGCCAACGCTTTCTTCATTTGCTGGGCCTGAGAAACAAAAGGAAGACTCTGCTATTTGTGCTCCGTGATGCTTTATTGATGCTAACAGAACAAAACTACTTATTTTTACTTGCCAGTAGATGGTACCTTCATTGGGCACCCAGACTGTGTTTATAACACAGCCTCAACCACGAGTTGCTGAATTTTCCCATCTTCATCTTTTCTTCTGCTGGTTGGTGGCCATCTGCTACACGTTTCTTTGTTTTGTTCGATGCCCCAACCGCTGTTTTTCCTTCAAGCCCCAGAGGCACTGCAAGCAGCAGCTCTGCTCCCCGAATGCCACGTTTACATCCTGGCTGTATTGCTATGCTCTCACAGTCTAAGTACTGGGCAAAGTCTTGAGGGATATAGGTGTTTTATTTTTATTTTCTGTGTTAACATAGATTTCAAGTAGCTTCCTTTAAAAGCCCTGTCAAAAGCTTGAAGAATTGGACCATACAATAGTAATAATCTTCATTTATTTATAGAGCCAGGGCTGCAAAGGAGATCAGACTCAAATGTTCAGCTTACCTGAGGAATGGGGCTAGCGTTCAGGGAGGGCTGAAAAGCAAGTTGTTCAGCTATATTAAAAAGGTTTATCTCTAGCACAGTTGTAAGAGGATGACTATTAAAATCTTCACACATTCAGGAAGAAAATATTTAACTGAACTTTTAATCTTTTTTGCACCCAATGACACTAACTTTACTGAGGTTAGCAGAAGAGAACTACTTATTTTTACTTTGCAGTAGATGACACCTTTATCTGGGCACCCAGACTGTTTATAACACAGTCCCAACCACGAGTTTTCCTTTCTGCATCTTCTGCTGGTTGGTGGCCATCTGCTAGATTTCTTTGGTGTTTTGCTCAGGCCCCAGCTGCCTCCTTCAGAATTTGCCCTGACTGGGCAGATACCCTTGTCTATTTGATTCAATACCATTTGTTACAACCAACTCAGCATATTTATCTAACTTCCCCTGGTACCATTATTGTCATTGTGGATCTGGAAGCACTAACCTCCTGCTGGGACATCAGCATCTCAGAAAAGTCCTGGACTCTTCAAAGGCCACACCCAGTCAGTCTTTTTCCCTGTATGTCTCCTTTGATGGGCAGCGCAAATTCTGTTGTTGTGTTCCTCAAAGACTACAGCCCAATTTCAAATATAAGGTGGCATTTGCCTCCCCATAGATTCACTCATGTTGAACTCTCTGCCATAGCAACTAAGCTAAATAGTAGACAATAAACTCATATATTTTTCTAAGGGTATCAACTCATATATTTTTCTAAGCAGGATCCTGATACTTAAACACAATGACTAAAATACTGTGGTGATTTCAGTATTGCCATTTCTGTGAGTGCATTAAAAGACTTCTGTCTGGTGCATTTCTTAATAGCTCAGCTCTTGCAGGGAAAGGATTAAGTAAAAAAATCCTTAAATCCTTTTTTTTTTTTTTTTAATCTTGTGGTTTATGGGGAAAAAATGCAAAAGGACATAACTTGCAGTTATACATAGCAGTATTTTTTTTTTAAATCTACAAGCACATTTTAAAAAAAGTTTAAGAATGAGAAAGACAACTGAAGAAAACTAAAAAGTGAGTGAAATATCTGGATTGTATTTAATGTTAGCAAGGATTCACACACTATATTACTATTGTGTTTTTTATTATTTTAAAAGTGGCTTTATTCTACCAGCACAGTTTTGGGATTACTGTTAATTTACTAGCATGTAAGAAAACCTCCTTCAGAATCATAGCCTAGGCAGAGGAGGATAATGTGGTGGGGTTTGGGGTTTTTTTTATGGGTTTGTTTTTGGGGTTTTTTTGGTTGTTGTTGTTTGTTTGTTTTGGTTTTTAACTTTGGACAACAGAAGTGTAGGAACTACAGAACAGAAGGGCAGATAACATGAAGCACATCCCAGCAACCAGAGCAAACCTCTCAAGTCCAGCATGGGATGGTTCTGGCCAAAAATGAACATTGAAACTATGGCTTGCATGTCATATATTGGTTTCTTCATTTGCTCGTGTTGACCTCTTTGTTGATGTGCCTAAATGAGATGATGACCAAGAAAATAGAAAACTATCTTCCACTTAGTATTCCCGTGCAGTGAGTTGGTACCACACTGTAACTTGCTGTCCTGTGAGGTCAAGCACTGACCCACCTTAGAGCTGTCATTGCCACTGACCTCCCAAAAGCTCTCCCCAAGAGCACTCTGGTTTTAAGCCATCATCTCCCCCCTTATTCATTTCTGCTTGGTTTTACTGATATAGTAACATTGCTACACTGGTCAGAGCCATAGGATCAATAAAGCAGAGGAGGAAAGAGCCGCATTCCCACCTGCCTCGTCCATCACCGGCAAACCTGGCAGCTGAGTTCTGCTGCCTGAATTCCATTTTTTCACTTGACAAAAAGCCTCTCCTGGAGGCTGCTGGTGGAGAGACCTAAAACCTTATATACGTTAAGGCAACTGAATTGATACCCTGTCAGATGAAGAGAATCTCTCTTTATCTGGTGAGAGTTAATGATGATTTATTAGGCAGAACAGACAGGTCCCAGGACATATTTGCAAGGACTTGTCAATCAGAAAAAATTCCTCCAGAGATTTAGACTAAGCTTATTTCATACTTTATATTTAGAAGACATGAGAGGACAATGATACTTCAGCTTGAAGTACTTCTCAGATAACACAAAGCTTTACAAAGATAAAAGGCCAGATGAAGAAGGACCTCTTAATACCTGAGTACAATCCCATGTCATCACAGAAATGCTGCTAAGGAAACCGGTATAAGTGAATAGAATTTGAGGGATGGTAAAATAAACATGGGAGCTTGTAGGGAAGATTCCCGATGAAAAGGAAAGTCTGAAATTAAATCAATGCAAAGCATACTGCCTTAGATCTCAATAAAAACCACAACAAAACACCTTCAAATAACTGCATTCATTATCTCACCTTCAAATAACTGAATTCGTGATCTCACCACGTAAATTTCTGACACTCATACAGCAGATCTGCTGACCCATCCATCAGGGTAGGACTCTTTGCCGAAAAATAAATGTCTCCATTTCAGTGAGTCATCCTGGACTGCCTTTGAAGTCAAAGGAGAGAAATAAGTATTTTTAGGGTGTGCTTCTCCCTTGTGTTAGCACAGCAGAGTCAGGCGAATCACCCCCTAACAGCATCCACTCCTCTCTAGTGAGCCAAGGGTCACTCAGTCCAGTAACATGTCTACACCATGGACCTCTAAAGCTGAGGGTTGAATCCTTTTCAAATGACCATCCTACTGTTTGCCAAAGGCTAGTTCATGGGAGGCTGAACAGGATGTGGGAGAGATTTAATAAGCCTCTCTGATTTTTAAGACTGTCCTGCCTGTATTTTAGTTTTCATCTTTCTCGATTCATAGCTGTTGCGAAAGGGAGGTTGGAAGGAGACAGGAGCAATACCAGAGTCATCCTCCTGTAAAACAGGATTTGACGGAAGCAGGTGCTGAGATGTGCTTCAGGATGTGCAACAGATATCATAATGGAAAACTAGCTCCATTTAGACTTTGATTAGAAAGCCCATGCAGTTAGGACCATCTTCTTTGACTGTGTCCAGACTGACAGTTAAGGAAGCCCAGCAGAGGCTGGCAGACCACAAGTGTATGGGAAACACTTCCCACATCCAGTAACCTCGCTTAAGCATCACTTCTCATATTTTGACCGATCACTATCTTTACCGAGATGGACGTGGCAGAAGGGTAGACAAAGCAGTATGCCTGCAGCAGAAGCATTTAAAGCTCTTAGCTAATAGTCTCAGCAGGAGAAGAAACCACCAGATATTTAACTCAGACGCACGCGCCACACACCTCCAGCTCTCTGCAAGGCTGCGGTAGCAGAGCTGCTTGAGCTCTCTGACCACCAGGAAGATGCTCACGCTCTGCTCTCTCAGGAGACTCTTCTCCAGCTCTTATATTTCCCTTCCTTTGAAACGAGCCTTGCAGACAGCAAGCGTGTGGTTGCCTGGGGTGTGGGAGAGCAACATTAATCACCTTTAAAAAAACCTCTTACATTCTAGTGACAACAGTCTGTACAAAAACTGAGCTGAGGCTGCATCATCCCTATTTTCTGAGATTTATAGCAGAGCAGCAGCAACTTGCTTTGGGCTGCTGCAAGGCCTCTCTTACACAGTGCTTTTAGTTTAGGAAACCAGAACAGAATCTGCTTTCCCTGCTTTATGAATTATAAACATAAGCTTTCTCTCTGCACTCCCTTAAAATGAAAATGGACCTCACAGAAGACAGCCAATGTTTGCAAGTGTTTTTTCAAATGGTATCCAAATGATAGAGGAGGTAAACCCTACCTTGGCAAGAGACACACATTACAGGATTTGAAGTGAATATAAAAAAGCAGGGTGTCCTACCAAAGACACCGTTATGTTCTACAGCTGCAACCATGCAAGATCTCTTACTCAGTGACGAGACAGGATCTAACTCCCAGAAGAGCCCAAGTCATAAGAGAAAACTGCTTGACATTGAGTTCATTTTCCTTCCAGGACCGAGATTTCCCCTCAGAGGCACCTCCCCAGACAGCCCTGCAATGACGGCACTTGTGATCTTCCCAGCAGCCATGGGGAGCACGACCCTTCCCTTGCGAATCAGAGGTCATCGCTGGCTCCTGTTGTCATCATGGGAAGTTATGGCAACCCCATCACTAGCTCCTGGTGTCAGGTGTCAACCAACAGCTCTTGGGCCAAGCTCCTCTAAAAAGAAAAAGGGCTCCTTTATACTCAGACCATGGTATTGATATATTCATACTATGCTACAAGGCAATAAAAAACCTGGAAAATCAGTAAAGGATGAAACGAGGCATGCACTTTCCTCCATGGCCTGTTGGATAGAGGTATTCTGCTGTGTATATCTCTCCTCTAACTGAATTTACTTGCACAACCTTAACATTTTTAATATCGTTTTTGTGCCTGCAATAGAGATTTTCTTCTGTCCTTGCTCCCTGCAGTTACGCAGCTCATTTCTCTTTGTCACTTGAGCAGAACCATACCTCCATGGAAAGTTTATCATCACAGCAAGTGAAAGGCAGGGAGAAGAAACACCCACTGTTCAAACTAATGGCTCTGTTGATTCATGCCAAAATGCAGCATCAGCCTAGTTTGGTTGCCCCAGCGTTTGCTGCCACTGGGCAAAAAGATGCTTAAGATGCCACTCCAAAAAGATGCTTACGAAATACACACTCCTTCCATCTCCCATTTGGTGGGCATTAAGGGGTTCTCATGGGAACGCTAGTCATACGATGTTAAAGCATTAAAGCAATCTGTTCAAGTCTGTCTACTTTGCGACCACCAAAGGCGAGACCAAGCTACAGGAAAACAACCCTCATTACATTTGGGCCATATCTACTTGCCTGCATTGCCTGTAGTTAATGTTTATTATTATTATTGCTCCTTGCCACACTATCGGCTAATGGCATCTTGTGGGAAAATCCCTACCAAGCTCAATCATTTTTATAGAACCCCATTGCCTATTTGAAGGGAAATCGATAGGGGAGAAATCCCACTCCAGCCAGCCTCCGACTGATGCCATGGATGACCCCATATGTGTAAGAGGGGGAAATGCGGTGAACCAGCCTTGAGGGAGCAGTTTAAGAGCTGGCCAGCTTTGCTGGACCAGCCCAGCCTGTGCTGATGGAAAGAGGAGCGGAAGGGAACTGCCTCGCTTAGAGAGAAGCACGTTGCTCACAAGCCTGGCTTAATGGGGAGGCCAAAGGCAGGTGAAAAGCTGTTTTGGCCTTTCTGCCTGTGCTGCAAGCCTCAGGCAGCCCAGCGAGGCCCCACAGTGACCCTCCTACCAGGCTGTCAAAAAATTAAAATAAATCACCTTTAGCTCCATAGTCCAACTCGGTGCTGCACCTCCTGAAAGCCCAGTGCAAAACACAACGAAAGCCTTTCATAAACACCTTCTAGAAAGGAAAGTTTCTAAGTTGTTTGGGACATTACATAGAAAGAATGAAATTACCATGTATAGGTGACATCATATGGGCCATAGGATCTGCTCCCATATGTTTAATTGCTTCAAGGGAAGACAAATTAGTCCCTGTGATGGTATTACATAGGATGATCCTTCCAAAGAAGGAGATCCACACTACTGGGTTTTAAAAGTCTATAGGATTGTAAAACAACAACAAAAATTATGGAAGAACCTATATATCTTCCATAAAGAAGATACTGCTGCTGATCCAGGTATAATAAAACAGCCTCCTTCTTGCTTTTAGATTTAGTGCACATTATAAACACCTTGCAAAGGATGGATGTGCGAGCGCTGTGATTTAACACCATCGGTGCTACAGCAGCTCTGCCACGCAGGAGTGGAAAGTGACAAAGTCATGTATTGTACAGCACATTTGCTTTTCTCTCCCTTTTTGTTTAAATTAAACTCTTTGTATAAATAGTCATTCTGTCTGATTATATAATCTCCCATATTTAGATCGTCTGTGTTGCAACCATGGCAACTCCCAGAGCCGAACGCATTTGGTTCAAATTTCTTTCTAAATTTGCTGATGAGGGTGAAGAAACAGCTTTGGAAACCCTTCTCAGACAACCTACATTTGTTCTTTGCATGTAGAGCTCAGTCCAGCTTGGATTCACATGACCCAACACCCTAAATAGGTTAGGAACAAGTGTCCATCCCATTCCAGTTTAACTGATTGCATCTCTGATACTAGACGTGGATAAGAGCGACATCATCAAGGAAATAAATATCTGTATTTTGTTCAATTAAAATTAAGTAGAAGAATTGAGCAGTGGTGGAGCTGGAGAATGACATCTCCAATGTGCAGAACAGGCAGCACCCACAGTAGCTGTGCAGAATTTCTCGCCTTGCCTCACCAGTGTGTTTCATCTTTGGTTTGGAAAAACAATACTGAAGCTAAAATGTTCAAAAATTCTTTTCTTGTGTAGCTAATACACCATCTGAGGGCAATGTTAGCTGTCTTGAGTGCTGATATTTCGTCCTAATTTTCCATCCGCAGAATGTGACTCAGATGAAGGGGAGCAGGTCAGCCACGGACTTATTGAGACTTCGGCCAAGCTGCACCAAAACTGCAAGAATTCCAGATTATGGTCTGATACCGACCCTCTGAGACAGCCAGCCCCCACCTCTTCCCACTGCTCTGTGTTGAATTTGCAAAGGGAAAGTAGAGCAAGGCCCCACATCGTGTGCAAAGTGGAAAAAGCATAAGCAGATTTTTAAATAACAAGTTTACAAAAACAGAAAAGAGAGTTTAATTAGGTAAGTTTTCTAATTAACCATCATGATCACCTACTGTATTTTTCTATTTATATTGTAATTCTTGGTATTTTCTTCAAAGGGATGAATCATCACAATCAAGTCTTTATTTTTCTTATGGCATAAATACCCTAGATGAAACATGTAGTCAGATTTTCAAGTAAAGTGACTGTGAAAATGCCCTGTACTGGTCACAACTGCCAAAATGTGCCATAAGCAAAAATCAGATGCGGTGATTTTGTACTTACAGCACTTCCGAATTTACTAGGACTGAAATCCTACTGCGTTAGGTATTGGATAAATCCTATGGTCAAGTTGGAGAATTTATGCAAGAAGTTAAATTGTGCATATGCAGTTGCCCATCTGTCTCGCAGAACTAGCTTCTTCGGTACCAGGCTAGGCTTTTGTGGACATTGCCAGAACATGGCCTGAGAGACTGCAGACCCATTTTTGGTCTAGTTATAAATCTGCCTCACAGTCTAGATATTGTTATCCTCATACAAATATGACAGGGACTGTAATCTAATACAGGAAACAGAAAAATATTCCTTCGTACCCTATTTAAGTCTTCACAGCAACAAATGAAAGCAAGGGTGTCACACTTATTTCAGACATTTTAGAGCTTGTACAGAATTTAATCTCTTGCTTCAGTTGGATATTTACAACAATAAAAGGCCCAACCATGCACAGACAATTCATGCTACAATTACAATAAGCAAGTAGCAATCAATATCTCATGTAGACATGGATTTTGATTATACTTAATCAATGGTGATGTTAATAACTTACTTACATAAATTCATTTCTTTCCAATTACATCTTAATTACTAGTCTGGCTATACGGAAGAGGCCTAGAAATTGTACGTTAAGAACCCATGGGGTTTTTTTGTCTTATGTTGACATGAGCTTTGACACCATTAAGTGCTGGTCTGCATGCTGCAGACTGGAGGGAGAACAGAGATTAAATGCAATAATTAATTATGTGCATTTGAAATTGAATGGGAGAAAAGCATAAAAAAATAAGGTTGCTGATCTTGTACATTAACAGTAGCTTGTTGCATTAATTTGGTTTCTCAATGATGCTTTCTAATTTCTTTTTCATTACGTGAGGAGAAGGGATACATTTTGCCAGAGCTAATACTTTTGTGGAGATGCTGGACTCATTTTAAATGTGTCTATTTGCCTACCTGTAGACGATGGAGCTCTTTGTTATCTTCTTCCTTGCCTGATAATCCCATGGAGAATTGAATAAACTCAGACGTTCAAGGGAATAACAGTAGCAGTGTTAGCCTGACATATTCACAAACCCACCAGGACTCAGCATAAGGTGGGGAAGGTGTTTAAATAAGCAAATAAAAAGCCACCTGAGCCTCCTTTGCAGAATAACGTAGCAGGAGCTTCTCTGGGAGCCAAGTAAACAAATGAATTAATAGAAGTCTTAGCCTCTTGTTGGGTATTATTCACCCTTCTTTATTAGGTTGCTCCCTGGAAATCTAGGTAAACTTTGACTGTGACTTTCTTTTTGATCTTCTGTGTCCAAATGGCCTGCTTTAATGTAATCCTGGAAACCTTTCAAGAAGTCGGTATTCACAGACCAGTCTGTACTTATTTCCATTTGAAAGGGCAGCTGGTGCAAATCATGGCTGGAGCAGCTCAGTAGGGTGGCCATAGCTGATCTGAGCTGCGATCACGAAAGGGCAGAAAGGAAAGAGATAGGAAGGCTTGTGTTAAACTAAAAATGCATACCGGGTATCCAGACTCATGATTCAGGCGAAAGAGTTAAGAGATGACCTCCTCCCACCTAAGTTTTGCCCACTGTCGCTGCTTAGCCCTGCCCAGTTAGCGATGGCTCATGGTGAGAAACCTTTACCACTGCCCTGAAGCCCTGCTTTGCTGCTTCAGTATTAGGAAGTAAATCCTGCTGAGTTTAGGGACATTTGCTGGTAACACCGTTAGTAGAAATTAGGCAATATAAAGTCGCTTTGCCCTGTTGGTGGTGGCTTTTTCTGGACATATTTTCAAGCCTGTATCCTTCTCCCTGTACCCCGCATGTAAAGCATTTGCCAACTGCAAACTGATCCAGGGGTGTTTAAAGGCAATAGTAACAATATCTATCTACAAGTGCTCTGAATTTAGGTCTACAGCATTTGTTTAGCCAAGGCACAGTAACTATTTTAAGCTTTTTACATAAATGCAATCTCTCTGGTTTCACTTCTATCTTTTACATTGCCTTGCATCCCCACTAGTCTGACACCTTCCCTTTTTTGGAGAAATTCAATTATAAGATAGTATTATAATGGGGCTTTTGATATTCCTGGTATTTCTTTCACTTTTTCTTACTACACATGCACTTTGCTGTTGCATGACCAGTGCCTTCTTACGGCAAGCCTCTGTGAATGAGATTACCTTACACAGCACATTTGTCATTTGGTGTATTGAAGTAAACATAAAGGTAAGTAGTTTGCATAAGTCTGAGTGTCCAAACTTAATGCACTCTTTTGGCAACATCTGTATTTTTCTATACACATGACAAAGCAATCTTATGATTAGCTGCAGAAGAACACGCTCATTAGTGTCGCTTGGGAAACTGCCCTGCATTTCAATATGAGATGGCTTACTTCTCTTAACAACTCCACTAGGAAAGAATATTTCTCTATGAAATATTTCAGTGGTGCTGCATTTTGCTGTCTGAATTTGGATGACGTTAGATTGCTTCAGATGTGCTGGCAAGGATTCTTGAGCAAACACAACTCAGGTAGAGACCGAGAACAAACCGCTCCTGGGGAGGCGGAGGAGAGGATATTGCAGGGCTCGGATGCCGAATTAGTGCAGTACCCTGACAAAGGAATCACAGCATCAAAATCCAGCTATATGCAAAATATAAAATAAAGTATAAATAAAAGCAGTGGCTGTTACCATCAGGAGCTAAACATTTTCTAGTAGTAATCAGCGTGGTAGGAAAATACTGAACTATTCCCCAACAGTTTTTTTCCCGCCTGTGTTCATTCCGGAAGCAGGAACAGAACGAATGAATACAATTACTATGGTAATTTCCTATTTTCTAACTACACAGGGGCCATTTGGATATCCTGGTACCATAGTAGTTGGTAATTGTTGAGTTCTTAATGGTTTCTGTAAGGTTGGCCCAATAACGGTGCAAAAATAAGTAGGCAAAGAGCATAGCTGCTTAGACATTCACTGCTATTATGAGTGGACCTTACAAAAGGAATTAGTTTATGTAACTCATATTTCATGAAGGCAAATGCAATCTCAAATGTCTTATAATTATAATAATTATTTCTGCTTGATGTTTAATTACTCTACCTAATGAGCCAGCATTACTATAATGGACAGGTAAAGCTCTGATGAAAATGTCTTTCTCTTGTAATTTGGTTTCTAAAGGAGGACCGAGGTTTTGCTGTTTACAACAGCACATGGTTAAGCAATGTCACAATATCCATGATTTCCAAAATGTGATTAGTTGTGGCTATCCTGCTTCTGCAAATCACTGCTCATGTCACAGAAACGTGAGTTGGACTAAACTCACTACACTCTTGTTCCTAGAAGTGCTTCTGTTGATATTGATTATAGCACAAATAAATGATCACTGAAGTGTGAGCAAGGTGACTATAACGAGAGGGCTGTGAAAAAAGGAAAAGTCCGTTAAGGTATCTGGAAACAGCATTTAGAACAAAATGTATGAATATGCAAAACCGTGGTTTAAATTAAACAAAATACATTGTTTTGATTTTGGATGCTTTAAAAAGTGAAGGATAAGTGGAAGTTGAGTGGTGGATCTAGAAAAGGACTTTGCCACCATTTACAAAACTGTAGGGGAAGTAGGATACAACTCTTCTGGTCTTATACACCAAGTGTTAAAGGACTCATCCAAAATTATGGAAATTCAGGTTCAAATCCTCCACTGCACTGGCTTAGGGCAGTAATTTGATCCAAATGCTCCTGCTTTTTGTGAGAGTATCCCAGCCACGAGACTTGCAAATCTTCTGCCACAGCTCTCTGCCTCTTGCTGTCAGGCTCTCCAGCCTGGTGGCGAGGCACTCGCGTACAGAGGAGTGCACCTCGGTTCGATTGCCGTTCAAATAAAGAACATCTAGCTCAGCTACTATCCTCCAGGCCAAGTGTCCAGTCATGGTCATAACCTCACCCTAAGACACAGGCCAAGATAGATGATGAATTCCCTACTCCCCACCCTGATATTGTCATTAAAGCAAAGCTTAAATGATATGTAACAGACCTACCTATTATGGCGTGGGAGCTAGCGCTATTGTTAACTATGTAAAATCCTTATTCCAGGCAGCTGAGAATGTGCACGAGCACTAAGATTCCTAAAGCAAAAACTGATACTGGAGGACTGCAGATGTTGATTTGTTGTGATCCTGTTTTAAAATGAAAGAGAAACGAAGCATAGGAATTCTTGAGTCGGAGAGCGTGAAGGTTAACTGTCAGAGGAAGCAACAGCAAAAGTAGAGTATTCCTCAAATTTTCTGTTCTAATACTGGGGAAAACAATAAGGTTAAGGCTCATTAACACATTGTGTATGAGTCTGGTGATATTTGCAAAATGCCATAGGCTTCAGCCTATGGTAAATATGAAATATGGTATGTATGTCTTTTTTTCAGAAATCTGTCCTGAAGCCCACTGAGCTGTGGAAGGACTGCACTGCCGCCATGGACAGAGAAGACACTCTCCCTACGCTCCAGTATTTGAGAAACTATTGCTTAAAAAAAAAAAATAGACTCTACTTAAAGCCTGCTGCTCGGTTACCCAGACCTGGGGGGAAACAACCTGTTTATGCAGAATTTGTCCTCGCAACTGGCTGGTATTTTAGCAATACAAGACTCTAATTTTAATACCATCAGAATTCTCCCAGGCTGCAGGTGAATCTAAGCTGCAGAAATGGAGCCAGGTTTCATTTTAGTTTGAAGTATCAAAACTGCTGACAATTAAACTTAATTGTATGAATAAGCTCCTTAACAGAATGCACCGCTGGGCTTTCATCCAGCCTAGTGCTGGCAGGAAAAGAGAAATCTATATGCAGAGAGTCTGTCAACGTCCTGTAACCTGGGAGAATGGGGCTTTATCACAGTTTAATAGAAATATATAAGGATCCTGATCTCCCTGCCTTTCCAAGAAAACTTCATTTTTCTTTTTCATGAAGTGTTGCATTAATAGTCCTTATCCTCAACAACCTGCTTTTCCCTTGCCACGTTTTCTTAAAGGTAAATTTCTAGAAAAAGGATTAAATCTTTTCATAAGGTTTAATCATTGGTTTTGGCTCTACCTGCCCAAACAGTAAACATGAAAAGTTTGAACAAAAAAGGCCCAATAGCTTTTTTCTGGAGATAACCTTTCTGAAATGTTAATGTTTTGTTCCCTCTAGTGTGGCATCTTTATTTGCTGTTTCTTATGCAACCAGTTTGTTACTGTACCTGCCTCTGCAACCAGGTTTCTGGGAAGCGAAGACGTTCTTGGGGCCCAGGGGTCGCTTGTTTTCTATTTCATTTCTTTTTCGTTTAATTTTAATTTATTTTCCCTTATCCTATCACTTATGGAGTTCTGAAGGCAACTGCTCAGGTTGAATAAATCTAAATACCATTACTAGTAATTGAAGATAGCCTTAGCATGGGTTTCTGTCTTCTGTAACACTACAAACCCACCTATTTTCATGCTACCTAAAGTAGGCCTAAGGAAGGGAGAGTTGACCAACATGGCATTGTGAAGCTCAGAATATTTGTCCTATAGAATCAACAGGTTTTGTCTCCACGTTTTTTCATATGCTGTGATTTAATCACATTCTTACAATTATGAACTGGACAAGTCTGAACCACAGACCAAATGCCACAAGACTATGCAAGACTTTAGAAGCAGATTCTTGTGTTAATCAGTGATTTATTTCTAAACCTCATGGTGATAAATGTCAAAAATATCTATTTAACATCTGTGAATTGTGGCAGAACTGTATCCCTTTCCACCCCAACAAAGCATCTCAGAGCCCTCACCCTACAAGATACAGATCTTGATTGGAATATGGGATAAAATATGGTCCAGAGGCGAGTTTGTGGACCCAAGAAGGTGCTTGGATACTGTGGGTGCTATAGGAAGCATTAAATACGCCAGAAAAAAAGAGGTGAAGAAAAAAAAAAAATCCAAAGCAAAACAAAACCCATAAAGTTGAAAATTGAAACCTTTAACCCAGGACATGGAACGGTCAATGACAAAGCATAAAAAAATGCAAGCCAGGTAAAGGAACCACCACTGAAGCAAGATATGAGCCCCGTAGACACTTATGTTCCCTTTATTTGAGTATAGTAAGAAGTAGAATGTAAGTAACTGGGGACAGTTCACAATCCTGTTACTCCATTGGCACAGGTAAGGAGGAGCAGGCACGGGGTCTAGAGACAAATAGAAGCTATGATCCTTTAGTGGAGCAAAACGTCTGTGTTACGGGATACTCACAGGAGCAGAAGCCAAAGCCAAAACAGCAGCAGATTAAAAAAGCCATCAGAGCACCCGTACCTGAAAAGAAAGTTAGCTTGTTCCTGTTTTGCGGAGCCCAGAACTCTGTACCTCGTGTTCAGAAGAAGTCATGTTTCTCATCTCAAGTCTAACTCCACCACCATGCAGCTATCCTAGGGTGGGTTTCTCTTTCCTTTGCTTTGCACTTGTGTGTATTATCTGATGTTTTAGTAAGTTTTCAACTTTATTTAAATGTGTTTTAGAACAAATCAAAAACCCTAAATTGATTCATGAGGATTTACGGCATTTTAATTGCGGAGTGTGTTTTTGAATGATTTAAAGGCTGATAAGAGCTCGAAGCAGCCCAAGATTCTGCAAGGAAATGAGAAACATGACATTTTGAAAAGGAAACCAATTTTCCTCAACTTAAACTGTTGCTCATATAAACCAAATTATAAATATATTCTGTGACTGTAACGCTACAGAGGACTGCTTACAAAAATATGATTAGTAGTGCAATTTTCTTAGGTTTCAGCTGCTTTCTTTTCTTTGCTGGCTTTAATGCAGGAAAAATCAACATCCGTCCTTCTCACCCACCCATCTTTCTCAACAAAAATAAAACCACAAATCAAATTCTGCAGGATAGCTTGGGGATATCCTGATAAAACTGCCGTACAAAGAAAACTCAGGACAATGGTGTGGTATAGAAGAAAATAGATCTATATTAAGTGTAAAGAAATTTGAACATGGCCATGATCCCAAGATTATACCTCATCCAGTGCCACAGTTTGGGTTGCAGAGAAACAAAGACCACCATAATATGGCAGTCAGAGGGGTATCAAATGGGGCAAACGTTGGCGACATCAAGAGCTTATTTTTTAAGACGTTCTGGCAAGTCAGACACATCATCAATGAAAACAGCAATAAGAAGACCACCAATAAACCCTATCTGGAGCTGCAGAATACTTAGCTACCCATCAGTACAGGTTGCATTGGAACTGTGGGATTTGCAGGGCACCAGACGACTTTGTAGCACTTCTTTACATCAGTGATCTACTCCAAAAGCTTTGTAGTTTTGGTGTTAGAAAACTCAGCACTGCTAAATTTCAAGTTAAAAATAGAAGAATAATCTGGCTTGTCCCATCTAGATATTAAAGATCTTGTACTACCTCTACTGAGAAATTGGGCTTTATCCTTGTGTAAGTAAAGGAAAAAAGAATGAATTCGTTGGCATTCTTCTTGCACAAATAACATGTATAGCACTTCACAAAGGCACCAGATAAAAGTAAGATTATTTTATTTATCAGTAATGATGGGAAGGAAAATGCAAGAGAAGTACTTGCTTGTAAGTGTGTGGTAAGATGACATTGTGTGTGAAGTATTAGTTTCTTGGAGTTTGGCAGGCATTTGTTACAGAACTACCTTCTTCTGAGTGCTATTTCCAACAAAACATGACCGTCAGTGACATATATAAGGGTGCTGGAAAACTGAGACTTTGGAAACTCATTTGGGAGCATCTCCATTAAGACTTAGTAGAACCAGTCCCTGCATGTGCAAGGAAGATGGTGGACCTAACTCTCCTACCAGCATACTGCATTTTATCCTTGACTTTGTGTCTTCACACAAAAACACCTAGTGCTGGGAGCAGCAAGGAGACCCAAAAATAGAGCAGCAATATCCTTTTAAGTCTTTTTGTTTTGTTTTGTTTTAACATTTCTCCTTGCTGCTTCTTTTCTTTCATAGTGCGGTCCTAGAGAAACAACAGTATAACTTCCCCCATGCGTAGTTTCTGATGTGTATTTAATCTCTCTGCATTCAAATGGTAATAGATTGTTAAATGTAGACCTTCACCAACAGGTGCCTGGTGTGTATAATACCTCTTCATTACACCAGTGAGCGAACTGTATCTGGGTTTTTTTAATATTAATCTCTTCAGCTTTTCAAAAGCAGTGGCACACATCGTAATTTTAAGCTCCCAGCTGATGACACATTCTATTACTCCCAAGCCCATGCAGAGCAAGGCAAGAGACTGTCTATGGCTCTGCTGGATAAAACGCCGCGTTGCACCACAGCTTTGTGAGGATTCAGAGGAGGAAGCTGTTGCCAAGGATGAAGCTTCGTTAAGACACAAAGGCGGCAGCTGAAATGGAATAAACAGTAAGTCTCTCTGTTCCCTCCCGGCCTCTACCTGGATTCACCTACCCTGTGGCATCTACATGCTGCTCACTCCCAGCGCACAGGTATTGAAATTACAGTGTCAATAAGTTGGGTTCATCCCAGGATCTCAAGTTAGATCAACTGGCATAGCCGCATTCACAACGATTCTCCGTATTTGCTCTTGCAGAGCAATGTAGCTCTGCAGAGAGGTTGCAGGCAGCAAAGCAAAGCCGTCCCTCGCTGGAAGCTGCCGTGGGGAGGAGGCACAAGGGAGCTGTGCCAGGAGCCCTCGTCCAGTGCAGCCAGGTGGTGGCTAGCACTTCTCACCGCTTGTTATGTGTTACGGCTGTCTGACTTGCCATGGGAATCACAGAAAACTCCAGGGAAGCGGCTGAGGCCGTACCTGCAGCTCATCTGGACCAAGGCAGCCCAGAAGGGGATTAATGCAATGGAGTTTTACCAGCTTTGCCCCCCCATGGCCAATACCTGCAGTCCAGCTCCTCCTGGAAGTGTCACACACAATTTAGCGCGACGTACAGCTGACGTATGTAGGATAGATTGAGCTATTCTCGTTGGCTCAGTGAACCTCTATAGGTGGAGGCATGAGGCACCAGTCTTGTGCCTGCCAAATTTGTACCTGCTCTGATATGACTCTGAGACTAAAGAATTTTACGGCTTTTTGTTCCCCCCAGGAGCCCCTTAAAAAGAACTCCCCAACATAAAAATGGAGAAAGAAAATTAATAAAGGTGATAACTACAGTATTGGGGACTGTAACTAAGAAAGGGTTCTCAGAAACAGGGATTTTGAGCGTGACGTGCTGAAGAAATTCATGCTCATTTAAACAGTTGCAAGTGTGAGACTGCATATAGACGATATGTTTCAAGTGTTTTGGACCCTGAGAGATTATTGAATACTGCACACTACCAGGTCTGAAGAGAAATTAAAGAAAGTATCCCAAATGGAAGACAGGAGCAGCAGAAAAGTTCCAGCAGAGCTGAAACTATCTGAAAATATGGAAGACAACTAGAAGGGATTTATGCAGCACTTTGTAAGGGTAAGCAATGCTGTAAATGGAAGGGAGGGCAGACTAGCTATGTTTCTGGCAGGAACAGGTCCTTACAAACTCAGCTGTAAATGAAAACTAAAAGGAGAACCAGAAAAGTTGTAAAGGAACCCAAGACTTGTCCCACACTCCATATGCATGGGCCATGTCAGCCTGTGTTGGTAACACAGGACAGATTACTTCCATTCCTTTTCCTTAAACAAATCAGCCTTTTTTTTTTTTAAATTAATGAAAATTATATATATTTATATTATTGGACATCTTTGCTTGGCAACCCTGATCCAGACTTACTGATTGCTAAAATACAGAGCATTAAGAGGAAACAGGGAACTTGAATGTTTGAAGCTTTAAAGTCTGGACAGAGAACAGAGGGAATTTGTAGAAGCGCAGAAAGACACACAAAACTCTCACTGTTGAAGGAGCTTCCACGTCTTGATTGGTTATAATTACTTGGAACTTTGAGTTTAATCATTTTTGTTTGTTAAGCTAAGTTCTGGCTGGGAAAAGAAAGGTATACTATTAGGCTTCTTCCTTCAAGAGGTTCCGTTTCCAAGATACTAGAAGTACAGACAGACTTCCAAAGACAAATTTTGGTTAGGCACAGACAATTAAAACTGCACGACAGGATAAAAAGTCTCTTTCAATCACTTTTGGCCCTGGTGGTAGGTGAACACTATATAATTAGCATTAAGTTGGCAACTGTCCTTGGAACATTTGACAGGGAAAAGCGCTCCCTCCCCTGTGATCTCTTTTCCTAGCCAAAGCCCGCACTGCCCGTTCCTCGTTCCCCACGTTGTTGCAGAAGCCCAAAGAGTGTCTACAAAAAAAATGAAGTATTTTTGTTTCCTACATCTTCATGTCCTTCCTGGCCAGATCATGGGAGCGTTGTCACATGCAACCTACATCCGAAGCATGTAACTTCTGCTCGCCCAGGCAGCGATGCGTGGCAAATCTCTCCGTAAAGCTGTGCGTTACGCAGCTGCCTGCGAGCGTTCAGTTATGGCTCTTGGATAGCAATCAGCTATGCAAAATGACAATCATCTATCACTTTGTGCGTGTCTTCAGGAAAGAACGGAGAAAAATATGATCTTCGGTATTTTGGTAAAGATGATAACACGATAAACAAAATCTCTGAGGCTGCACGCAGCATAACCTGGCAGCACAAACTCCATATACCAGACTCCAAACTTCATCTGGAGAAGTCTGTGTTCCAAAAACAAGTCTCAGGAGAGTTACTATACACTGGAACATCCCCAAAACCCAGAAAAAGAGTGAAGTTACCAGGAAATATCTGTTTCGCTTTCTTCAAGTCTGGGCATAATGTAAGACATCTACAGTATCACAGCACTTCCACGCAGCAGGAAAAGGAGTGGATGAATGAAAAATCATCTCCCTAAGCTTTGAATGGTGAAAAAATACATATTTTTAAATAGATTTTTCCAATAACACTGCAACCAGTATATATTTTTGTAGTGCTCTAGTCACAAATGATTTCCAAAGGGAAAATTATAATATGACAAACTGGATTTCTGATGTTGGAATGAATATGGCTGGAAGAAATGGGTAAATCAATAAACTAGCAAAACTCCTGTGTGCAAATACCCAGAAATTGCCTACAGAAAAGCACTCTTGGATGTGCTGGTTCTCTCGGTCACCATGACAGCTTCCAATCTGCAATACTGGCGGTGAGGGGTGGGAAGGGTTATGTGTGTAAAGAAGTTACTGCAGTATACACTGGGACGTGAATTTACAGCATGCTGTCTTCTCCATAGTAACTTGAGAGTCTGCCTGCACACATGCTCTAATCCCACAGTTTTGTCTGAAGTAATTTCAGACCTCTTACTCAAGAGAAAAAAAAAAAAAGGTGAGCTACATTGCATTTATCAGGAGGTTAAAAGCAGATACAAGGGCACTTACAACAGAGTAGCTAACAAATTGCAGGTCTGCACCCTTGCTCATCCACAGTGACACCTCCAAGTGCTCAGCCTCCCTGTAAAAGAATAAAACGTTTCCCCTAAGTATACTGCTAATCACAGTAATTGGAAGATACCATCCTGAATGCTGAACTAGCAAAAGCCCCGAGCTGGCCACATGAACATCCCCTAATGTTCAATTAAGATAAGGCTTAGTATATTGTTCAGTCTGCAATGGACAATTTTTTTCTTATGCTGGGTTGAAGCTTTTGAGATCAATAGAAAATGAAAAAAAAAATTAATATAGCACACCATTTCAGTTACACTGGAGCCCTATTAAACATCTGCTCTTCACTCAGCCCTTGTTCCTAATTGCCGTCTGCCCAAGCACGTCATTTCTTGAAACCCTTTTATCCTATTTAATTTCTTCTTAACATTGTTGACTGGAAAAGTCTGTTTGACACTTATCACATGAGGTTGGCGTGCCAGTTAGCGGTAATGTGGCTGCAGCACATATCTTCCCGAGACATGGAGGTAGGGTTTGCGTTGGGCTGTCTGCCACAGAAGGGGACCCGCAGCCCCGTGAGAAGGGGGGACAGTTGTGCCGTGGGCAGGTACTGAACTGGGCAAGGCTTTGAGACAGATACCACCAAGGGCTGGGGTGGGGGTTGCTGCTTACAGGTGCTCCCTCGGATGTCCTGAGACTTTCCATGAATTTTGGTTTTACCTTGGGAAAATGGCCATAATAAAAATAAAAAAAAAAGCAAGGTAAACCAAGCTGAAAATACTAGTTCAGTTAGACATTTGTAGTGGCAAGTTTAGCTTTTTTTTAACATGCACTCAAAGCAACATTTAATCTCCAGATTTATTTCAATTTTATTTCAAAATATGAAGGGAAACCTGGCATTTAAAAGAATCTTTCAGACCAAAGTGATGGCTTTTTCTCTACTCTCATTCACTGAAAACGTTGGCCCAGCTTTTATTACAGTTTCACCCCAGATGATTATTCTTTTCCACTTTGCAAACTGGGCCAAGAAATCACCGATTTATACAGCCTTCGTTTCACCCAAGGTCTCAGAGCAGAGCCAGCTCCACTGGTTCCCTCCCTGCCCCACGACCTGCCGCCCCCGGGCGAGGCGAGAACCGCCCTTGAACTGCCGAGCCTCCGGGGTGCCACCCGTGAACACCCACGCAGGAGATGACAATGCTTCCCTGCTGCCCCCCTGTGGCCATGCCACGACCAGTCAGTCGCTCGGGTACTTCACTAAAAATCCCTCTGGTTTTTTATGAAGATTGTTTGCACTTGGCTCTTCACCTGGATTGTTTTCTCTGCTCAAATATAGTTGCATTTACCCAGACAATTGGTGCTTTTACGTGAAAGGAGCACGGATACGTTTCTAGATCATAAATTTTAATCCGAAATCTCTCAGGTACCCAAGGATTAATATTTAATGGCTCTTCTATAATGTAATTTCTACAGGCCAATCTTTCATCTTCAAAACTTTATCATCAGTAGACCTACAAAAGTTAGACTTCAATATGATAACAATACTTTATGAACACAGTGATTCTTGAATTCCCCGGCTGTCTCCTACAGGCAATGATGGTGTTCCCGTGAGTCTTAAAAAATGAGCTAACGCTTTTAATTTTCTATTATCTATTCAACTTATATTCAGAACTGTTGAGCTTCAAGTGTGAAACACTAAGAGGAGCCAGATCACTGCCAGGACAAGATGACAAGCAATACCTTTGCAATTGAGGTCATCATCCCAAGATTAAAAGGAAACTCTGCTCTAATTCCATCTGTTAGGGGTCTTGGGACTCCATGTCTAACACAGGAGAATGCTTGGGATGTCCTTATAATAGGAATTTTTGAAAGATCTTCAAGAAATATATCAGCTTTCCCATTGGTTAATGAATCTTTAATTTTTTACATTTTTTTTTAAAATGTCAGCCAAATACTTCATATGCTCAGTGTCTAAGACTCACATACAACAGGCAAAGGCAAATGTCCATGGACCAGATTTTTCCCCATGCTTTACAGCTGCTGTAATTTATATTTCCCCACGGAGCATGAGTTTGGCTTTTCTCCTTCCTGCCTTTATCAGTGAAGGAAGGGAGAACATGACTGCCCCAGGCTGCCCAGAGGAAAAAAGGACAAAAGGCTAAATTGGCTCATCGTGAAAATTTCCCATTATGCTTGGTGCAACAGTCCTCTTGAGAAGCACAGGCAGGAATGAGCAGCTCCAGATGTTGGCTAGTTCTTCTCCCCTAAAGGAAGGCAGCAGCAAGTACTGCTCTCAGTGATCGTGCCTGCTGTAGGAATTGAGAGTCTACAGCCTCCCTTCTGGTCTCTCGACATAATGCAGGTTAAAATCTTGCACCACAAGTGTGAAGAGCAGCCTAAAGCACAAGATACTGGTCACAAATACACCAGCTCGTGTTTCCTAGCTAAAGACTTGATTACTTTCTTAACAGTAGTCACTCTTCCCTTGCTAGCAAGTAAACCCATCACTCACCCCTGAGATGAGACATTCCAGGCACCCAAAAATCCTAAAAAGCCCCATCTTGCTCAGATTTACAGTAAGAATGTTTCCATCAGCTTTGAATAAACAAATCTTGTAGATAGTGAGTGTTAGTACTGAGGGCTCATTTCTAATCTAGAGTGAGATTATGAATAAATCCAGCTAGTAGAGGATAAAGCTGCTTATACAGTCACTTCTAGTCATACCTGCTGCAATCATCTAAAAAAATAAATCCCAGCAGAGTCCAGATTCAGGTCATGGTGCCTGTATCAACTCACCTTCCTTGAATAGAGAGTATCCATACGACCATTTTGGCCCCCGTGATCGATTAAGTTCACAAAAATGTATGTGCCTTAACTTGTGCCTTCTGGGAAGGCTTTTCTTAGGATGTTATTTGAGCAGGTACATACAGGTAATCCTCAGGTTTCTCTGGAGGGGTAGAACACGAGCCTGTGTGGGACAGTCATACCCACACCAGGTGCTGAGCTTTGCAGCTTATTCTGATTTTCAGTACAAGCCTGACTGGATTTCAGTAATTGGTGTTTGTCTCTCCCCAGCCTGCTCCACTAACTCTCGTGGAAACCTACGGCACTTAACCTTACTTGACCAAACTTAGACCATGAAGATGTGAGTCCTTGGCTTCTCTACAAGGTCAGAACTGGACAGAGGCATTTGCCAGTTTTACCCGGCTCAGACCACTGTCAGATGGGAAAACCCCTGACATTTCATTCCCGAGTGCATTTGCTATGCACCTTTCTAATACAGAAGTATAAAATAGCTGCTTCCCTTGTGTGTTATCAAAGTTGTTTGAACAAAGAAAACTGTATCTAAGTTAAGCACACAATAGCGCTTTCAAATCAGAACTGACTCTGATGCTCACTTCTGTCCAGAAAGCCAACAGCACCTTACTCTTAAAAATATTATGATGATAAGGAGTGAGTTACATTTGTTTAAATTACGGTTCTAATGCTTTCTACGTTAATTATTTTGGCTAATTTTTCTTAACACAAAAAGTAGTGCATCTTAAACGAAATCCCAACTGCAAGTACTAGCAGTGATCCTGTAGGACCATAAGTTGCATGTAAAATAATCCTTTCCTTAACAGCCACGTTCACTAGCTCCTTAGTTCTCCGATAGCTATGGGCTTGGCTTTCCCCTGGAAGCAGGAAGGCATTACCAAAAAGCACAAGCTTTACTTACTGCCCGAGCATTATCTCTACCAGCTGCTTCCCTTGCTAAGGAGGGACCACAGGAACAGCAAAGGCACACGCTCCGTTGCCCAGACTGCCTTTGAACGATGAAATGTCGGTTGACAAGTCCTTATTTTCAGTATTTGAGGTTCGATTGTCCCAGTGCAGGATGTAGAAGCTTCTTCTAGCTCTTGGAGCATCTCAAGAGTTTCTGGAGAGGGAAAGCGGTGGGAGAACTGTGTGTTCCCCGAGGGCTGACCCTCAGGCCTTCACAAGGAGGAGGTGAGATGTCAGAATAAAAAAACACCTCTCAATACACACTGGAAGAAATTCTATCCCCACTTCATCCTTATAAATCTGTTTTTGCAAGAATTAATTGTGTCCCAAGGTCAATGACAATTTCATCAAAAACACTCTGAACGAGCACAACTGGGGCCAGGTGCTCATCTACTGATCGCCCCTTTTGTTTCTGCAGATTTCTTTGGGATGTGTTTTTCTGTAACATCTATGTCTGATGTTATTTTTTTGCCTGTGTGCATAATACTCTTTTCATCCCCCCAGATTTAATTTTCTAACTTGTTGGCTTTATCGCTTAAAATTTTAGTGGAGGATTTGGGTGTGCTGCCGACAAAATAATAATTTATATTGTATCAGTCAGTATCACTCCATTGTCTTAATCTTTCATAATGGTTTTTCTGCAGCTTCCAATTTTCCTCAGAATAAAACAAATTACTTAGCAAGTAGAATATCTTCTTGTCATAATAATTTAATATTAAAATGTCAATAAGATTTGGTACACGCAGCAGAGGTCACAGAGGTACAGAGACAGAGCAGAAATGAAGTAAACTTAATAAAGTGAGTGAGAAGGTACAGTAGGGATTGAGTCTGGCTCCTGCACTTGATATGAAAGAACCTTTTTATCCTGCAGTGCAGTACAATCATTGTGTAAGCAATAATATGATTGCAGGAGCACTTATACCTGCTGCCTGCCCACTTACACTTAGTTGAAGTCCAGTACCAGTGTACACCCCTGGGGTTGTGTATCCTCACCAGGGAAGGGATCAAGGAGCACTGGATGGTGCCAGGACATGACACATCGTGGCCGATGGGGTGAAACACGGTGGGGAAGGAGAGGATGGCCGGAGGCTGGTGGTGTACCCTGGCCTCTGCCCAGCACCATCGGAGAGCACCCTTATAAAGCAGATCCACAGTTATTGTGGCTCATAGGTGGATGAAGGCTCCAGCTTGTGGTCCAGCATCCTGATCCAGATATTGGGTCAGGATTCGTGCCAGGGAGTCTGATCCTTGCATGCATCAGATCAGCCCTTAGCGCTCAGTTTCATTTTGATGCAGCCCTAGAAGGCCTTCTGATTCTGATACCGGGACTTACAGATTGCTCTGACAGATGAATGCCAAATGCTGTGGATTTATCTAGAACAGAACGAGTTTCCTAAAAAGGTCTGGAAGTCTCAGGAGCAGGTATCTCCTTCCCCTCGGGACTAGGTGGTCAGCAGGACATGGCTTGGGAGGAGTCCGGCTCTTCCTTGGGCAACTCCATGTGTCTTTGCAAAATGAAAGGGCAGAATAACAATCACAAAACCAGAATATTCAGGTTGGAAGAGCCTTTAGTGGTCATCTGGTGCAACCCACTGCCTAGAGCTGGGCTAACTTCAAAGCAGCATAAAATAAAAAAGGAAGTAAATTCGTATGAGCTTCAGGAGCTTATTATCTGGCTCTGTTTTGTCTCAGACTACAGGAAAGCCATTCCTATGTCTAACCACTCTTCTGTCCTGCAGGCATAGAAATAGGTGACTCTTTCCACCCAAATGTATCACTGTTTGAAGTCCCCATTTTCAGTACCTAATGTTGTCTTCTGCAAAAATGGGCTTGCTTTAAATGCTCAGTCTTTTACTAATTCTTGGGAGGGAAGAAAAAGGAGAGCTAGAAAAGCCAAAAGGCTATGCTTGCCTGGTTTCTCCCTTTTCACAAAGGAATATCTGATGCCATAGTTTTTGCCCTGCATAGCAAGTAACTGTGCGACACTTTTATGTTATTTCAACGAAAAAGAAAATACAAGGCTAACCAGGAGTTAGCTGAAATATGTCTCACTCTCTCCTACACCTTTCCACGAGCAAGCACAAGTGTGCCTGGGCCGCACAGGAGGGCAGCAGGACACCAGGGAGCCGCAGAAATGTTCCCACCAGGTCAGAGTATCAGAAAGTTTGATGAAAGTTAGTGGAGTCTTCTGCTCACAGTTTTTACAAGGAATGAATAAGGAAGGTCCTTCATCCACTGTGGGAGGCTTTTCCTTATTAGTTGCTGCCCTCCTATGTGTAAAAATTAAAGTGGTAAACAGCAAAGTCCTTCTAACAGTCACAGTATTGAACGTCAGGACGACTTAATTGTCAAGAGCTGTAAACAAAACTGCTAGAAAAGGAGGATTTTTTGAAGCCTTTTGCCAGTGGAAGGCTGTTTTCTGCTGTGTGGTTTGTTTCCCAGGTCTCGGCCTGTACCAGTTTAAAACCACTCAGCACTTTTCTTGAGAGCTCATTCAACAGGACTAATTGCTCTGATAATACGAAACTGATGCTGATCTTCAGCCAATATTTTCCTATCCTCCCTAGTGAGCGCTTTCTGGCTGCCACCAGGAATCCCTGCCTCTTTTTCTATCTACGTGTTAATACATCTGTCTACATCTTAAATACTTGTTGATGCTCGCTATATTTCTCCCTCCCCCTTTCAAATTTTAGCTCAGCAAAACTGCCATTTATTTATCAGATAACTCTCTGTCACTCCTTCTTAATTGCTTTTCATTTGCTAGCTTCTTTCTGGTGTTGAAATGGTCATAACTGAATGCAATTTTCTACATGTGCCCAGCTGCTGCTTTATGGACAATATTCACATCCTTTCTCCCTTGCCATGCCTCTGCTCATTCAGACCTACTTTGCAGCCATAAACTTACTTGCAGCCATATGACATTGTCAAAAACATATTCTCAAATATCAGCTATTTTGGTCTTTCCATATTGCCTCTTTCTGCTGAGTGTATATAGTGTATCCCACCTACCAATACCAATCGATACCGCCTACTAATCCATCCATCCATTGGTTTCATCTAATTGTATCTTGCCTCATTTCTTTTCTCTCTTGGTCCATCAGTGTTTTTTCCAGAATGGTTTTCCCATTGTTGTTTGCTATGCTTTCCAATTTAAGCATCACCTGGGAATTTAATTAATGTGCTTTCTATCTGCTTTTCCAGGTCATTAACGATGCTTTTGAGCAAGACTGGACGTAATAAAAGTCCCCCAGGTACTCCTCGTACTGCTTCCCCTAACTAGACATTGCACACTGATACCTGTTGTGCACAGCTAACAGCTTTCTAGATACTTCTCAATCCATGTGAAATGGCTTACCTCCAAGGCAATTAAAGTGAGCTAGTTTTCAAGCGAGGGTTTTAAGCCACTGTATGAAACTATTTACTAGAGTCCAAAGTGACCAAATACTGTACAGCTTTGATGTGTCTGTATTTTCAAATTGAATAAAATGACTAACTCAGCAAGCTCCTTTTAGTAAGGAACAACACCCACCCTCCCGTCTATAACACTCCTCTACCTGAGATTTATACAGGTCCACTTACCTATTGTGAATCGTTAACCTGAATTTAGCTTCCTCCTGGGGCTCTTCAAGATTTCTCATCCCTGTCTGCATCCTGCCCTGTCAGGTCCTGTCTGGGAGCAACAGCAACTTTTGGCTAAAGGGCAACGATGGGTTTCTCCTTCAGAGCCACCACCGCTAGCCTCTAGTAGCTGCGATCACAGGACATCATACGCTAAACACGCCCCGACGGTCCCTCGTGCATCCACACCAGCCTCCCCCTGGGCAGATTTGGTTCAGGCATGTGGCTGTGTTCAATAAAACTAAATACAGAATGAACCTTACATCCCACTCCCCAACAAATTGCTCATTAACAAGACATTTTTTCAAAATTTAAAAGTTACCTATACATAACCACGTCTAAAACCTCTCCATTGTACACATTGCATTATGTAGTACTGTTTATTTTCAAAGGATTGCCCTATATGTGAATAAATGCCCCTCAATTCCTCGCTCATTCTGCAAAGGACTGAGGAAAAAAACACCCAGAAATTGTTTGTAGGATTATTTAGCAAAATTCTTTTAAAATATGAAGGGAGCTGGAAATCACTTAAAAGCTCTATAGAGCAAGATTGTTAAATAAAGTACAAATTATGCACTATTATCTACCTATCACACAGAGCAGTGTTGCATCCTACAGGATACTGCATGCTCATTGATGGGCCAAGAACTGCATCTAGATATAGCTATCACCAATTTACAGCAAAGCCTAACGAAACAGTATTTGTAAAGCACTTGGGACCTTCAGTTAAAAGTCTTACTTTTTGTTGTTTTCCATATTATAACACTTAGGGGCAAAAAAAGCCAGTCTGATAACCAGTTGCAGAGCAATTAAATCCAAGTATGTGTCCATGCAGAAACAATAGAAGTGGGTGATTATACATTGCTGACAGGAGGAAAGTGAGCTAGAGACGCTGCACAACCGCCGCGGCTCTGTGGCAATCCCAAATGGCATTCAGAAAACATTTCAAGGGGATCAAAGCTGCCTCACGGGCGCTATAGAAATTCACCATCATAAACACTGAATAATACATTACACTAATCTGATTGCTATTGACTGTTACAGTTGCATGTGTGACCTTGGGCATACATTAATCAAAGGAAGCCGTTCATATTTCCATCCTGTATCCTGCAGCAAAACTCATCTCAAATCTCTTCTTGTCCCTGTATCTCTTTCTGCTCCGTCTGATGTCACTTGGAAATGGAGGCTGGTATTTGGAAGGAAATGGCTTTTTCTATCCTCCCCTCTTTGTTTGAATACACAAGAATGCTCTGATACAGAATAATAAAAACATGCACCTTTTTGTCTACCCAGTGCTCTCTGAACCCAATTTAGCAAGTGTCGCAATCTAAAGAGCATTCGAACTTTAGAGTAATTGGTTTCTCAGCAGAGACTATAACTAATCTTTGGAATTTCACCAACTGTGCTTATTATTTACTCTAAGAAATGAGGCGTCATCAAAATGAAAGATCCCATTGCTTTCATGTACCTAGCACAATGCAGTGTGTATAAAGTGTTGCTCACGTGAGGTGCATCAAGGCTTAAACCGGAGAAACCAATCTCTCATCAGTTCCTTTTCCCTTTGTCATTAACAGAAGACAGTGAATACAAGAAAGAGCTGACAATGTGTTGAAAACAAATTGAATAGGCATTGCTTTGCCTGCATTGATTCTCCTATCCTTCCCCCAAGGCTGTGAGATGATACTTTGCGTATTATATTGCAAAAATCTCATGCACATGCTGTCTGATGTGCTGCCTCCTGCCCCAAGTTGGTCTTTGAGTATGGAGAGCCTTCCCCCGGGACATGTTTAATCCCAACAGCAGGGCTCTCTCAAAGCTTGGTGTAAAAAATATAAAATCAGACAAAACTTCAAAATAATCTAATGAGCTGGGTTTTATATGGTTTCAGACCATTAGCGTGCAGAGTTCTTTAACAGCCTTATTCCGTTACCTAAGAGCTAAGCATGACAGTCAATAATTTAAGGTACAGGACTTAAAGAGGCTGGGATTATTCCCCAAGCAAGTGTTGTAAATGCAGACCATTTATATTTATGATAAAATTTAAACAAGTTATGGTAATACTAATACTATATGAATAATTGGCTCTACAACCACAGGTATCTGCTTTTTAAATGTTTGATTTAAAACTAAATAAAATTTAAAAAAATCTTGCAACGCTTTCGCTAAAAGCTCTCCCTGTGCCTTGTCAGAGGGTGCCGAGAGGGAGGTGCTGAAGAATACCTGGGGATGAAGGAGAACTAAAGAGGAGCAGGCTGTATGTTTACTCCTGACAGTCAAGCAGTCCTCCCTCCTAGCAATGCGAAAAAACACAGAACTTAATTAAGAGGGCCCATTTTGTCTACAAAGCCTTTTACAGTCCACGGCCTTTGCTCAGATACATTTACTTTTTCCATCAGTCACATCAGTACCTGCGGGTTGCTGGAGAGCGTCGCCAGGGGACCCCCTGGAAGCTTTCTCCTTTATAAATTTTTCACACTGGTTCTATTACCTGGAGTGGACTTCCACTCCGTAAGAATACACCCTGATCCCCCCAGACCTTTATCAACCCTCGGTGCATATGCCACGATGAAGAAAAATAGTGCATGTAGACCACTCTTCCTCCTTTTTTCATTACGCAGCAGCTCTTCAGCACATAAGAGAGAGTTTTAGGACAAATTAATGGATATTTTAGGACATCCGAAGAGTGATCTTAGAAAGATGCACCGAATCTTGCAAGGAGAATCTCAAGGCCATATTAATCCCTTGGATACGGCTATGAATGTCCATTGAAGCTGGAGCAGAAATGTTAGATGTTGGACATCCTTGGAAATGAAAACTGATTACAGAGTTTTGATGTCTTTGTGGGCTCTTACCCAAATGACTCAACACAAAATGGTCACGGCATTGGAAATCACACTGCAAAAGTATTTTTCTTATCCCTACTAACTTCCCTCCTCACATCCCACATGGAAAACTTAATTCAGCCCCCCCATGGAAGTCCAAAAGGGAGGGTTGCTGACTATTGCAGATAGGGATGTTTCAAGGGGAAAAACTAACTCTAGGAGAGAGAACCCAGGAATTCATTCTCCTGAAATCCAGGTTCAAGAAATAATTTAAAAGAATGGCTGAAGACTGCATCCCCGCTATTTCGTACTCCTGTGAGTCAGACAGCTGATCTTTTTAAAATCTGCTCTCCCTTCGCACCAGGAGAGGCTGGAGTTAGGGAACCTCAATCTCACACAAGTTTAAAGCCAGCGTAACTTCTGACTCTTGTGGGTGTTACTTTTGATTTATACTCATGACGCCGCGAAGAAAATCAGATCAGGGGAATATAAATCAAAGAGAGATCAATACTGAGCATCAAGGTACTAATTCTATCTCCTTCAGCCCTTACAAGCTGCAGGAGGCCAGGAGACAATTCCCCCGGCGCAGGCACAGCAGATTTATGTTGAGCTCCGGTCCTGGTGCAGGGGAGATGTTGGAGGTGGAAGGGGATGGGTCTGCACCGCACGCTATTAAGAATCTGTGTCTGTCTGGGCTGTCAAACAGTCTGTGGGCAGCTTTGGGAGGTTGTCATAAATCAGCGCACCCTTGCATTGGGGACTGTTGATGAGAGCCAAGTTGGTTTAAAATTCTCTTTCACTGTGTTTTGCCTTCAGGAACCACTACCCAACCTCAGCCTCTTCTCCTAATGGAAGGACCAGAGGATAGGAAATAGTAGGTGGCTGAGAGCTCTTCCCCAAAACCAAACTCTCCCAAATGGCATAGTAGTGTTTTCTTCATCTTCCTCCAGTGACACAACAACTGTAAAGCTGGTCTTCAAAGTGTGCTGAAATGTTTCATGACTTGAGCAAACGTGCACTGGCTGGAAAGGACCGGGCCACCGGCCCGTGGGAGGACACAGTTCAGTGGTTCAGTGTGCTCTGTAAGCAGCCCACAAAGTGCCGGGCAGATGTTCACATGAGCCAACAGCTTGTCTGGTGGAGTCTTAATTTGTTTTTAGGAGACATATTAAAAAGGATGAGGCGATTTGGCTGCTTTATGCCAGCACTGGTAAATGTGACTATATATATTATAAAAGTCTGAAATCAAAGGTCTTAGAAGTGGAGAAGTGGGAGAGGCATAGAAAATGGGCAAGTATTTTGTACGTTAGAAAATTTTACAAGTTATTGATCAAAGCACAAATTCTGCAGTTCCTTGCTTTGTAGAAATTTGCCAAGAAGTGTGATTGAAAGGGGAGATTTGTTTGGGGGTGTATGGGGGGGCTTGTCGGGAGAGATTGATGGCGTGTTAAATTGCAATAGCTGATAGCATAATTAAGTAATAAAACTCTCCAAGTAGTAATTATAGGACGTGTCAACCAGAGTTACAAGGCAGGAGGCCAAAGGCCAAGTGATTAACCATCTGAGAAGTGTAACAATTCCCTGGAAATGCCCAGCCCAGAGTGCTGTTGCTGCAGTGAAATATAATTTAATAAATGCCAGAGAGTAGGACCAGCTTTACGTTTCAACTCTGAGCCGATGGCAGTGCCTCCCATCGGTCGCCCAGTCTACAGGAAGAAGAGTCGGGGAGCTGCCCGGGGCCCTCAATATGAGGCTGAGCACACGATTTCTTACGTGGTGCCCGCGAAGCCCAGCCTTCCCTTGACTCTCTTCCTCGGAGCTGGGCTGTGGTACCCGGCGTGACCACGTCTCGCCTGTCCCAGCACTAGCTGAAGCTGGTGCACACTGAGCCGTTTGATTTTGCTCTGGACAGGACCGGGAGTGCTCGGTCCGCTGAAGAGGAGATGTGTTTTAGAAAGCTGTTCTTCATCGTCTCGTAGCAATTGCAACAGTCCCCTAGCAAAGGTGTGGTGTCTTACTTGAATGTATCTAAGGTATCTACTGAAACATGCACTGAGGATAATTCCTATTGCTGTAGATTTCACAAAAAGAAGCTTTTACTTCATGAGTTCCAAAGAAATAAAGGGAAAAAAACCCTGATCTCTATCTCAGTACAGAGATACATAAAATTGTACTTTTCTCTGAAAGTCATTCTGCTGCTTCAGGAGTGGAGGCAGTAAATTCATTAATGAACTAAGATGCCATATAATCATGCAGACTTCAAGAACTCATCGTTGGGCTGAGCTCAGGACCATGATCGTTTTTACCATTATAGGTTAGTACTCCTGGTGTACCCTTGGACACCATTTATACAGATGCCAGTCTTCTGTTGAGCATTGCTACCCCACTGCTAAGCATACATAAAAGGTCTAAACTAGTTGCTTTTAAATTTCATTTTCTGTGCCTCCTGCTCAAGGAATAGGAGTTCTTGACTTACCTTCTTTAAACACTTTGCTATTTTTTCTCTCTCTCTATCATCACCCCTTATTCCTCTAATGTCTAAGATATATAGTTCTAATCTTTTAATCTCTCCACACACTGCAGCTTTCTATTCCCTTAATCATTTTCACTGCCTTCCCTAGACCTTTTTTATTTTGATTCTATCTTTCTGTAAGACTGGAGAACAAAGCTGAGCAAACTATCCATGAGGTGTCACTATCCATGAGGTGTCACTTCATATAAAAGCTATGTAATAATTTTGTGCTTTCATCTAGCTTTTTCTTAATGCAAACAAATATTTTATTTGCTTTTCTGGCCACCGTTTCTTATTGAATAGATGTCTTGTTGGCAATGATGCCTTGTTCCTCTCCTGACTACCTACAGTTAATTTAACACCAATTCCACATATGAGTAGTTTAAATTGTTTTCTTTTTCCTTTCGGTATGCTTCACCTTATGCTTACTTAAACTGAGCTGATTCCTGAAATGTAGTCCACCTAGCTCTTTAAGAGACTCCTAAAATGATTTACAGTTTTATTGATGCTTTTGGCAATCTAAATCATTATTTTGGCTCAACGGTAGGGCTGGTCCAGGAGCATCACACCACTAGCCTTATCCTGACATGGTTATTACTCTTTCCTTCATAAAAGAACCGATGCCCGTGCAGCTGCTCACTCTCCCAAGAAATGTTTGTAGGAGACTATTTAAAAGCTCATTGCAGATGGAAATTTTTGAAAGCTACTGCCTTCTCCGCTCTGCTGCAGGAACACGAAGAAGTGTAATAGACTGGAGAGAAATTATTTTTTTTTACAGACCAGTACAGCTTTGTCCATGAGATAACATTAAGCAGCATTTTATAACTACCATATTTTTAGCTCATTTATTTGATTAAAGTGAGTATCGTTTTTCTTTGCTTTCCAGGTGTTTCCTAGTATGAGAAATTCACACATATCGTGTACCTGACACTCCTTCGGCATACCGTGTGCCTGGCACTGCGTAAGTAAGCTTGTGTGTTTGCCGCTGACTTACAGTATAACCTCAGAGAAGCAGCACACTTTGGCTCCGTTTCCATATTTGGATAATGCAGATCATGATATCGACCTTTTTTTGTTAAGTACATTGAGCCCATTCACAGCAACTATAATATAAAGATCTTTTCCTCTAACCACAACGCATGCAAGTGCTACCACATCTTTCTATTTTTCCACAAAATCCACTCTTAAATCATCATAATACCAATTTTCCATTAGTTCTGCTGACTGTAAATAAACATCAGTGATAGAAGGACACATATTTTTATTTGCCATTTGAAAACATTCATAAGCGCAGCCTTATGAGCCTCCGGGGAGGCTGTGTAGGCACAAGAGCCTGCCCCTAGACTTCCAAGGGCCACAGCACTCACCGCCTGCGTAAGCCAGGACATGCTAAAAGTTCTCGGTACCTGGTATCTGAGGCTGCCTGCCGTAAGACCTTTCTCTCATTTCTGGAGCGTTACTGAACGTATTAACATTAAAAAATAACCAGTTACATAAATAAGTCACATGTATTACTAATTTCAATGACAAAATTAACTCCTCGCTTGAATAAGTAATAAAAATGCCTGGCTTCCTCTCCCTTCACCCACACTCTTCCTCAGCCTCAGTTATGAATCACTTCTTTGTTCCAGCAAAGTGGCAGAGGAATGCTATTTGCTATGCTATTTCCTTACTGTGTGTATGTGTATGCGCATAAGAAACCTTTTTCTCCTCCTCTGTTCTCTCTTGGGTCTTACTAAACGTGGCACTCTCCAGCCCCTTGCTGTGGGCAAGGCTGGTGAGGATGGAGGAGGTGCTCCGCCTGGGTCCAGCGAAGAGGCCTGTGGCAGAGCTGACGGCTGCAAAAAGGCAATAGTTATCCCTGGAACAGCAGAGGGAGGGGAGCATTGTGGTATTTACCTCCGTGAAGGTAATTCTGGGATTTTTTATGTGAGAATGAGGAAGGGATTCTTTAATAATGCCAAAATTAAAGAAACTCAAAGTATTATCATCATTGCCTGCTAATAACCTTAGAACACACCTTTTATGAAGTGTGTGCATGTATCACATTTCCAGCTTAAAAACAGAAGCATAAACATCATTGAATGGAAACTTAATTAAATAATACTGTTTAATACCTGTTTTTACGTTTTGGTTGTGTATTTAGCAATGTTCCTGAATTACCTATCTTCGCAAGTACTGAAAAAATTAAATCATTAAATCTATTTCACAAATGTTTACTGTGTAAACATGAAAAAAAGTCTGCAATTTATTATGGGGGCCAAGTGCTTCACTTGTGTGGTGGACACTCTAAATACCTGCTTAAGTCTCAAAACTGTATTTTGGGAGGTACCTTTCCAAACAGGGAAGTTTGCTGAGCTGCATGCCAATGATTAGGCAAATAGGCAACCTAAAATAAATGCAAAGGCTTGTGAAATAAATTTCCAACTCTAAAACTGGCAATAAATAAAATTGGCATTTAGTGGAAATAGGCTTCAAAATTCAGCATTTCTTTTTTGTTAAGGATACTGAAACTTTCTGAAAGTTCTCCTCTTTTCTGTTTCCAAGCACAGAGAGACAGCGTGTGTAACCCTGCGGTCCTGGCATTTAGAAAACTCCACGTGGTAGTTTTGGTTTCTGGGAAATGGTGAACTACTCAGAACAAAACGGAGTTTTGAAAAGCCAGATTTTCCTCTGAAATGGAAATTTCAGGTACACTAGCAGGCTGTATTGAGTACTTGGTTACTGGCTATTACAGTCTAAGTGCTCCCCCATGTGTTTGCTCTCACCCTCTTGTTATAATTTTGGCTAGAAATTCCCTACAAGCTTAAAAAAAAAAAAAGCTGGGGGAAAAATCAGCATATTTCAGCAAAATTTCTGGCTCATCTCTATTAAATACCAAATGTCTCTCAGAAAAAACCCTAGATATTCAGGGTTCTTAGTCATGGTCACACTTCTGTCTCTCTGGTCTTTTAGGAATTGGCCTCTGAATTGCTCCGCAGGTTGATTGAAGCAGTTTAATTGCAAGATCAGGTCTGTGTGGTTTGGGAGAGGTGCTAGTGGGTTTCCCATCTCCTGCTCGGATGCCCCCAGGACTCCCTGGTGACTGGAAATAACCCAGAGGGAGTGAGGAGGCAAGGGAGCTTTTTTGCCTTGTCTTGGGGCTCGGAGAGGCTCTCCAGGAAGACCCTGTGAAGAATAAAACCCTTGCTGCCAAGAGCCTGGTCCAACATGCTGAGCAGCGAAGAAAGCACCATAAATTGCACACGCTGGTCAATTGTGCCACAACCAGATGTCTCAGTAATCCATCAAAAATTAAGCTGTAGCTGATAAACTTTCTTTTTTTTTTTTTTTTTTTTTGTTTGTTTGCTGCTCGTTATTAATTGTGGCTTCAGGGGAGCCACATGCATTTGGATAACAGGAGTGGAAAGTTTTCAAGTTCTGATGTAGTGTCTGTTCTGGAGGAACAGAAGCAGTTTACAAATTCAGGCTAAAGTGCGTGCTGCAAGTTACCTGACACAGCCGTAGGTGAAAGGTATGTATTTCTGAATTTTCTCGCTGATGTTCTCCATTGATTTTTCTGAGACAGCCTAGGCAAATCATTTAAACCCGGTGCCTAAGTTTACTTATGCCTTCAATGAGCAATATATGATATAAAGCGACTGCCCCTCACAGACCCCACGAGTCTTTAATTTATGTTTGTAAGGTGACTTGAGCTGTTTCGCTCGAGAGCCTGTAGCTGCAAGACGTTACTAATAATTCAAAAGCAACAAGTGGCATGAATGAGCCTTATACCTGTGGATAAACATTTAGATTTGTAACAAACACTTTTCACCTATGAAAATAAAAGTAAAGTTTGCAACTCCAGGTCCTTTTACCTTGGAAAAGTCTTCCAGGGTCTCTGCCTACCCAGGCGTTACAAGTTCTGCTGCTGTCCTGCAGACTCCAGCTTCCCGTTCCTGAGCCCAGCTTTTGGTGACTAATCCTTTCCCTCTGCACGGTATTACATGGATAATTGTGCAGATACTATATGTCTTTTAGCAGACTTACTGGAATATCTTGCACTACTGTACAGCAGATCTCTTTTATTTAAAAACTTCAGATGGAGTATTTAACGTTCTTTTTTTTAATGTTTCTTCAATCAATTCACTTAGGCGAAGTCCTAAGCAGATGCAAGAATACATTTTAGTTGAATTTCAGGGGATATGTATTGCATGTTAAATACCACTAGGCAATTATTTAATGAGGTTTAACAAGTATGTAATAGATAGATTACTTATGACCTAGATGTGAAACCTCAATGAATATGTTTAATCAATTGGCATTCAATTAACATACATTATGCTTTTCCTGCAGCACGGTGCTTTATTTCAGCTGGCTGGCTAACAGACCAGGCTTGCATACTTGTTAACTACTTGCTGTCCATAATTTTAGGTCCAATATTGTACCTGTAATCAAAAAAAAAAAAAAAAAAGTTGGTTGCAAACTTGCTCTTGGTGAGTTTATTGGCCTGTAATTACCCATTTAGAAGTGTAAGTTCCATTTGGTGCATCAGTACACTCAATTATCTTCTCTGCATTCACAACTGTAGGAACCTTTCTATGCCCCAGGCAGTTGTGTCCGTACCTTTTTTCCTGATTCAGCAAAAGAAACTAGCTAGTTCCTTCTTTTGGATGTCAAGTTTTTCACTGGCTATGAAAAGGTAATATGGGATTAACGTGGAACATAAATGAGCATTGCTGATGGATGTTCTAGGGTGGAATTACTCTCTTGAAACATCACAAACAATCCAGAAACTCCTCTGCATCTCTGTAGTGCTACAGTTTAATTAAAGCTTAATAAGGAACAACAAATTTGTATGGGTCTTTGTCCGGCTGTATTCATTAATTTACGTGTAACTTGTGCTTTTTGTTCTCATCAGCAGTGGAAAAATTGTCTCTCTCCAAAAATTGTCAGAAATACATAAAGCACTACTAAATAATGTTGAAAGCAATCTTAGCCAGGAGAACTGATGAGAAAGGAATTAATTTTCAGCACCACTCTAAAAGTGCTACAGAGGCTGTGTAGCATGTCATGTCTTTGGCTTCCTGTAGAGATTTGGGAACCCCCTTGTCCTCCCTCCGCCAGTACAAACCGCTAAACCGTTTGCTTCATGTGGTTGAGAAGAGCAGAGGAAGGTAAAAAACATGGGTAATGCTGAATAATATTTTCTGCAAACTGGTTAATTTTGCAACAGAGACCTATATCTATAGTTTACTCTACCCAAGCTGATACACAGAGATCTGCAATATGGTTTCTAAACTCTGTCCTTTGACCCCAGTCTAATTCCCCATCTGACTTTACAGGCTTCACGTCACCATGCGCTGCACGAGGAAAAAGGCAGAATTTTTGGAAAAGGGAAAATGGTTTTGTGAAGACAAAAGCCACAGTGGGAGAAGTGAGAAAATGACCCAAATCTTGGTGTACTGCTAACTGGCTTAAGAATACATAAAATACCAATTTCGGATCAATTCCCCATCTTTCAAACAGATGAAGCGTTGGTGAGCTCTGAGGGAAGAGCTGGAGTGGAGGTTAAAATATTGCGGAATCCTCACATGCTCTCTGCACATCAGTCAAGACAGACCGTGTGCCAGAAGAATAGCTGTGTGCCTTTGTCCAATTTTAATTCATATCTTTATCTTGGAGTAGGTTTCTTTTTGGAAATTCTGTGACTCTGGCTAATTTGCCATCTTCTGTACTTACAAGCACTGCTTTCTAGCACCAAATCTCATAGTTCCAGGCAAACTTTAGTGTCAAGATCTGAAGGGCTACAAAGCAAAAAGATACATTTTGTTCTTTTCTTCTGCAGAAAGGACACCCCGCAAGATTAAAGTAACTGGATTTTGATCAGCATTTCCCATTTGCACTGGGCTCTTTACGAATTGAAATGTAAAAGGTCAAAGCTCCAAAAGCATTTTTCATTTCTAAAGAGGTTTGTTCACCACTGTAATTTAATAGCCATGCCAAAGCTGATAAGATTTTGGAATCTGTCCATGGCGTGTATTGATGTCACAGGTCAAAAATAAAGGCTTCAATGTAATTTATTTCTCCAAGCACAGTGAAGATAATAACTCAAGCACAGAGCAATATGTTAAAACTAAATTATATTCAATAAAGATGACTTATGCCAGTCTTCTAAAAACTAAATACACTTGGCTCAATTTGAATGTGCTCATTACTGTGGTATGGTGGCCTCCAAGAGGTACTTCGGCATTGCACAGTGGCCAACGTACGGTTCCGGATCTAGGCTGTGGGGTTTGAGAGCATGGCAAGGGGGAGGAGGTTGTTCCTCCTTTCTCTGTTGAAAATCTGACTTGAGGGAGCTTTTTCCTGCACCGGCTTCTCCTTCTGTTTAGCTTTGTGCTGGATGGAATGATGCATAAGAACAAAAATTCGTTCCTGCTATAAATAGAGTCTGCACATGTGATACAAGGGGGAGGAGAGCAGATGCTGCACACATAGCTTCAACTGGCATGTCACGCTTTAACGCGCAATTAGGGATGGGGGAAGGGGGCACTTTCAAAACACTGGGAAAGAAAATTATCAACAGAATAGGTACAGCAGAAGCAGCCAGGTATAGCATTTCCTCTACTACCTAAACTGCATGTCAAAGTAATTTAAAGCACCTAACATTGAGGTTCAGCAAAAATCTTAGTCTTTCATCCAGTGAACTGAATGAGGAGGCTGGCAGTGATGCTGTTCTCCCATGTGGATATTTATTGGATACAGGAAATCCAACATTGTCATCAGTGGAATGTTGAACTTCACCCTTACAGCAAAAAAAGAAATCAGCAAGTTTCAGTAACAACCCCGACATATCTTTTAGCTTTCACCCTTTTTTATAACTGTTCTAGCACATTGCTTCTGCTTGTAAGAGTTTATTTACATGCCCAAGAGTTTCTCTGCATGCCTCTCATTGGAGGCAATGAGACTTGATTTGGGCTACTTGCTTCTGACTGGATGCCACTGGATTATTTTAGGCGGTAACTCTTCCTGAGACTTTGTAAAGTCATAAAAAGGTCGTATTTTATTTCAGAGAATTTCATAGGTTTATGTCATCAGGCTATGGGTTCAGTCCTTGAGACTCTTGTAAGAGCTGAAGAGACAAACTACACCTCCCAGCTGCAGGGCTATGGGGCTGCCCAAGCATTGGAGACACCATCGAGGAGAACATAGGTTGCTCTGCTCATAGCCTTGGTTGAGACATACCCAGGGAGAGGCAGCAACCCTATGATCCCAGTAGGCAGGCAAATACCAAGGGTGCTGTACTGGATAAACCTATAGGATCTATGATGAGCCCTAGGATCCATAAAGCAATGTAACATCAGCTGGTGTGCTTCTCCGGAGCTGCACTTACTTCTAGCAGCGGAGTCCTGCTGGGAGCAGCAATACTTCTGTACAAGTTTGCATTAAGTTTGAAATCTTTAGGTTATATATCATTTAGGTTTTAGTACAGTGTCTACACAACTAATAATTTTCAGTAATTTGCTTGTCAGAATAATTGCTTATACACTGGTATCCAGTCAGCTGATTGTAATTCATCTAATATCACACACCTACGAAAAGCTACAGGGATGAGAGGAAGGGTCAGGCCTTTAGTTGTCTCTAGCTCTAATGAAAATCCGGGCATGACTTCCTCTCAACAATGGGAGATTTCAGCTGGGAAAAATCAACCACTGTGTGGAAAAGCAATCAAATAGCAGTCTTGATTATGAAAATCAAAATGGTGAAAGACTGGTGACTTTTACCCTGCTATCACAGCTGCAATTGCAAAATGACCACTGGTACAGACTGAATGAGGCTAGAAGGAATCATAATTTGCATGGAAAAGTTTAGGATTAAACTAAAAACCAAATAAAATCCTAGTTCATTAACAAAATTGACAGTGAAAGGCTGTAGGACAAGCACAGAATCAATTTAGATTTGAACTGCAGAATAAATCAGGTGCTAAAGGCTTTGATTTACAGGTCACACATCTTCCCGCAGGACGCTATCAGCCAGTAACAGCCGCTGCCAGTTTACAGGCAAGTAAACCTGAAGTCAGGGTAGGTGAGGTCATCATATGTGTGAAAGAGTTGGAACAGCAACATCAGCTTCTCCAAAATATCCTCACAAAAGCAGCAGGAGAAGTTCTCCATAAAACGAAGAACAATGCTGGAGAACGTCACGTGAGTCAAGACAAGAGGAAGGAGACAGATCATGAAGCCAAAGTAGCTTCTCAAAGTGACAGGAAAACACTTCATCTGCTCGCTAGGTCCTCACTGTCAGGTTACTGCAGCTGGAGCCCCTCTTAGCGATTAACAAAGGAAGATTTTTAACAGCAAAAAGCAAAAGGTGAAGTGGGCAAACCACTTTTAAAAAGCACCAAACAGGCAGAAACTACATGAAACTATTGACTTTGGCAAATAAACTTCCAGCATTAAGAAAAACAGCAGTGAAACACTACACAGAAAACGCAACAGTGGTTTTCTCAAAGTCGAAGCCGATCAGTGTTGCTGAAATGGTGACTATTTGCTGGGATGGAAGCACGGAGAAAAACACCTGACTGCTCTGCAAAACCTGGGGCCAGCAACGCTCTGCAAGGAAACAGCAAAATGGCTCTGTGGTCACAACAGGAAAGAAACAATGTCTGGTAAACTGGGAAGATCTTCTGCAGTGTCTTTCTCTGCAAAATAGGAGTTGGTTATGGTAAGCCCTGCAGGAGGAGTGTCATAGTTTGACCCAGAAGACCATATGTTTACCATATGAACAAATCCAAACAGCATTGATTGTAATAAAAAAACCCCTAATAATCGACAGACCAGTCTCTAGGCTCAGGGAAGCATCATCATATAACTTCTAGATTGCAAAAAGCACTTGGCAGTGTCCGTTGCAAGTGCATCTGGGATGTCTGGAGGTGTAATACAACACAAACGAAGATGTGCCCTCTGTCAGGTGTGCCATCCCAAGGTCAGGGTGAACACAGTGGCAGCTTGTTTGCCTGATGCTACAGCAACGGTGAAGTCAAAGGTGAATTCTCCCACACCTATTGGAATTGCCACCAACTTCACTGCAAGAAATAAATAACAAGTTTCCTTGAAATATACTATGTGCTTTCAATGATAGCTATACTAAAAAAAAAAATCAAATGTTGTAATGACAGCATCACTCTTGTAAATGACAGCTTAACCAACACTGAAGTGAGGACCAGAAGGCTATGCAGAACTGTGGGGAAAATACTGATAATACTCACATTGAAAACAAGCTTAGCAATCACTGCAGTAGTTTCAAACTCAAGAACAGCTTTGGAAAGTAGGGATGACAATCAACAAACTTCTTTGCATATGTTGGCAGCAACAATCTCCTGTGCCATGGAGATTTCAGAAAGGAAATAATGCTGTGAATTAGAAGATGGCCATTGCCAATACCACCTTAAAAAATATTTCGTTATGGAAACTCTGCAGCTTAGTATCAAAAAGGGCATTTTTGCTTTTTGCATTTCCATCTTAACATATGGATGTGAAAACTGAAAATCCATAGCAGATACATGCAGATACAAAATGCCTTTGAAAGCAAATGCCATAGGAAACTCTTGATAGCAAATAAAATTCATTTCTAAAAAATCAGGGAATTATCAGTTCTCAGCAATCATGCCCTCTGAAGTTATCCAAAAGAGACAAAGGAGAAGTTCAGCACATCTGCCCACATCTGGACAGCAGAAAGAACATGTGAGGGATCTGCCTAAAAGGTCCCCTCCTAACTCTACTCACCCTCTATTCAGAGAAGAACATTTAATACATTTAACAATATAAGCTACATGCAAAGGTAGGTTGTCTCTTAAAAATTGCTGGGGAGGCCTGGAATCAATGCAGTGGTGTGAGAAAAAACCTGTTGTGGTGAGCTTAAAATTAAATGGATGGGTAGGAGGGATGGATAGAGCAGGGAGCATCTAGAAGTAACAGAGGAGGAAGGAAACAGTCCATGAAAGAAGCATAAAGAAGGGAAAGCTGATGATAACAAAAGGCCTGAGGAAGGACAAATGCAAAGGGAAGCAATTTGGAAAGCAACACTAGGAAAACCAGCTAAGCAGGAAACCGGTCAGCTGAGAAGTTTCAGAGGTATCTGCATGCACATGCAAGAGAAACAGGACAAAGGGAATAGAAAAGTAATAATACTCTGCAGAAAGTGAGGAGGCCGTGGTAGATGCCCCCTCCGTGGGCAGGCGTGGGGCCCTACGCGGTGTGTACAGCACACAGCAGAGCACAAGCTGGAGTCAGAGCAATGAATCCTACATGGAAGCAAATGGGTCAAAACTGATTTTGATTTTGATAATTCTAGCAGGACAATCTAGACAAAACGCTGAGGGCGGTAGTTCTGGTTCCCGACGTGGCTCAGCTTGCGCAGCGGGGTCATCTCACATGCTTTTCCTCAAGGTCAGGAGGAAGCAGAGTGTTAGATCACTTTCCCATTAACGGCCCATAAAGCCTTTTGGCTGGCTTCCTAGATCCAAGATGGATGATTGTCCT